>NC_041391.1:466832435-466878679 GCF_002162155.2 Triticum dicoccoides | reverse complement strand
GTCCATGCCGCCCAGGGTCGCTGCCTCCAGCCTCTGCCGGCCCCGCCCTCACCGGAGGCCGCGCCACCGCTCGCCGTCCGGGACGGATCGGGAGGAGCCCCGATCCCATCGCCGCCGCGTTGACCCCGTCCGGCCCCGTGGGGCCTGCCCCGCGTCCGGCCCAGCCCAAGCCGGCCTGCCTCCTCCTCCTTCCTGGGCCGAGCCCATCTGGTGAGAAGCCCGCCTAATCCCCGCCCGGTGCACGTCTTAGTTATTTTACGCTCGGCTCTGTTTTTTTCCCCACTAAGTCCCAGATCTATGTAATTTTCATGCCATGTTTGACCTGCCGTATCTCTGCATCCGTAGCTCCGTTTTGCGTGTGTAATATGTCAAATTGTTCGCCTCAATGAGTACAACATTTAATTCCATTGCATCATATTCATTTCAGGTCATCTAGATGCCTGAATCATTGTTGTAAGAATGCTTCATGATGTTTTCTGCTGTCTGTTATCAGAACGAGCTCTTTTGTCATTTTTGCCATGATTGATGTATGCATCCTATGAGGTTGATGTCTACATGTATTTTGATCTATGCTATGTCTTCTTTACAGTGGTGTTTACCATATATTTTTGTGATCAATGTGGTGACTAGCACAAGCATGCAAACTAGGCATCGTGATGTTGCTGATTTTAGTCCCTGTTCTGCTGTTATTTTGATGCCATGTAAACTTGATGCTACAGAGAGATCCATGCATATTTGGAGATACTTCAGTAAGTATGTTTTGAACATATGGTTATTTTCTATCCATTCATGCCCTTGGTTGTAATTATGGAGTAGTATAGCATGTAATTTGAGTGCTCTACTTTTGCTTCAAAATGTTTCCTGGCAGATTGTTTACATGTTATTCAATTTGGCCAAGCTTGCTATAGTTGATCCTTGCATGCTATGGACTTGTTCTTGACTTGGTTTATTTCACAACATGTCTTCTTGATGATGCTATGCTTATCTTGTCATGAAATGACTTGTGGTGAGTGAATCGCGCTTGTTAAGTAGGGTACATGATGTTGCTGTTTTGCTAGGCTGAATCTGTTATTTCGTGATGCTATATAAACATGTTGCTACTAATCATTCTATGCATAATCTGGAGATGTTCTATAAACATGTTTTGATCTACATGTCATCCTCTATCCATCCATGCCCCTGGTTGTATTTATAGCTTGCTGTAGCTTGTTGTAATCTTGCTCTAAAGTTGCTTCAAAATGTTGCTGTCAGCCTGTCAACATTAAGTTCAGTTGTTTCAATGTGTTTTCCTAGTGATCCATGCACCCTATGACCTTGCTCTTGCCATGCTTAGCTTCACAAACATATCTTCTTACTGTTGGGTGCCTTGCCATGCCATGTATTGCTCTGTAGTGAGTTGCACAAGCTCATCTACATGCCTTCATAATTCTGTTCCTGCCATGTTTGAATCTGCATTATAACTTGCCATGTTTACGTGGGTGCCATCATATTTTCTGATCCTTTTTGGCTTATGGTTAGTAAGGGACTTTTGATCTATGCAATTAGTAGATTCATGCCATGCCTTTGTTTGCCATGATAAGTTCCTGTAACATGCTGTTTGATAGCTCTGAACATTGCATCGTGATGTTATTTTCTGCAAAGTCTGAAATTGTTATAACTTGCAATCTTACCATGTGTGTTTGAGCATGTTCTAGTGATTTCTGGAGTTAGCTCAGTGTTCATGTTTTGTTATGCTTTACCTGTGCATCATGTCCATGCCTTTTGTTTTCATATTGTGATGCTATAGCATGTTGTTTTGATGCTTGCAATATGCCTAGTTGCTGTTTTGGACAGATTGTTGTTAGGACTTGTATAGTGTGTGGTGTGTTGAACCGTTGCTCCGTTTTGAGTGTGCTCTATATGAAACTTGCTTAGAATTGAATGTAGCTTCATATTATCATGTTGCATCCTTTTTTTGAGGTGTTTTCTTGATGTTTGTATGCATTTTGCATCAATGCCATGTTTAACTTGTTTTGCTCATATCTTCCAAGCCGTAGCTCCGAACTAAATGAACTTTATATGTAACTTGACTAGAATCTCGTGTAGATCATCTAGGTGCATCTTAACTTGCTGTTTAACAACTTGAACATAAGGTTTATTCAGATCTGGACCGATTTCAAAATATGCATATGAGGACTTACCGGAATTGTTATATGTTGTTCCCGACCTCATTTAAACTTGCCTTGATGTGTTGCTCTTGTTTGCATCATCTCTTGCCATGAGTAGCTTCATGTAGCTTTGTCATGCATCATGTTTGTTGTGCATCATGTCTTGTTCATGTGTGGTGTGTTTACTATGTTGTGTGCTTCTTTTCGATAGTTCCTGTTTCGTTGCGATCGTGAGGATTCGTTCGTCTACGCTTGGTTCGGCTTCATCCGATCGTCTTCTTCATGGACTCGTTCTTCTTCCTTGTGGGATTTCAGGCAAGATGACCGCTACCCTGGATCTCACTACTATCATTGCTATGCTAGTTGTTTCGTTCTATCGCTATGCTGCGCTACCTATTACCTGTTTATCAAGCCATCCCAAATTTCCATGAACCTCTAACCTTTGACACCTTTCCCATGCAAACCGTTGTTTGGCTATGTTACCGCTTTGCTCAGCCCCTCTTATAGCGTTGCTAGTTGCATGTGAAGTTGAAGATTGCTCCATGGTGGACAGGTTTTTGGTTGGGATATCACAATATCTCTTATATTATTAATGCATCTATATACTTGGTAAAGGGTGGAAGACTCGGCCTTTTGCCTGGTGTTTTGTTCCACTCTTGCCGCCCTAGTTTCCGTCATACCGGTGTTATGTTCCCGGATTTTGCGTTCCTTATGCGGTCGGGTGATTTATGGGACCCCCTTGACAGTTCGCTTTGAATAAAACTCCTCCAGCAAGGCCCAACCTTGGTTTTACCATTTGCCTCACCACCACCTACCCTTTCCCTTGGGTCAGCCAACCCGAGGGTCATCTTTATTTTAGCCCCCCCGGGCCAGTGCTTGTCTAAGTGTTGGTCCGAACCGAGTAGACTGCGGGGCCACCTCGGGGCAACTCGAGGGCTGGTTTTACTCGTAGGATGTCTCATCCGGTGTTGCCCTGAGAACGAGATATGTGCAGCTCCTATCGGGATTGTCGGCGCATCGGGCGGCTTTGCTGGTCTTGTTTTACCATTGTCGAAATGTCTTGTAAACCGGGATTCCGAGTCTGATCGGGTCTTCCTGGGAGAAGGTCTATTCCTTCGTTGATCGCGAGAGCTTGTCATGGGCTAAGTTGGGACACCCCTGCAGGGTATAATCTTTCGAAAGTCGTGCCTGCGGTTATAGGCAGATGGGAATTTGTTAATGTCCGGTTGTAGATAACTTGACACCAGATCCGAATTAAAACACATCAACCGCGTGTGTAGCCGTGATGGTCTCTTCTCGGCGGAGTCCGGGAAGTGAACACGATTTCTGGGTTATGTTTGACGTAAGTAGGAGTTCAGGATCACTTCTTGATCATTGCTAGTTTCACGACCGTTCCTTTTGCTCTCTTCTCGCTCTTATTTGCGTATGTTAGCCACCATATATGCTTAGTCGCTGCTGCAGCCTCACCACTTTACCCCTTCCTTTCCCTTTAAGCTTTGCTAGTCTTGATACCCATGGTAATGGGATTGCTGAGTCCTCATGGCTCACAGATTACTACAACAACAGTTGCAGGTACAGGTTTTGCGATGATCATGACGCGAGAGTGATGCTTGCTTGCGTTGAGTTCTTCTTCTGCTTCTTCTTCGATCAGGGGATAGGTTCCAGGTCGGCAGCCTGGGCTAGCAGGGTGGATGTCGTTTGAGTTTCTGTTTGTGTTTCATCCGTAGTTGGATGATGCTCTTATGTATTGTGATGTTGTATTCGTGTGGCATTGTATGCCTTTTGTATGTATCCCCATCTATTATGTAATGTTGATGTAATGATATCCACCTTGCAAAAGCGTTTCAATATGCGGGTCTATCCTTGGTGGGACCTTCGAGTTCCTTTTGGATAGGGTCGCATATTGGGCGTGACAGCCCGGCAGGCACTCTTTGGGAGCGATCCCCAGGGGACAGTGGTGACCCCAAGGGAGAGCCCTGCCGCCCTGCTTCTTGAGGTCGTTGATGCGCTCGAGGACGTCATTGACGGGTTCGGCTCCATGGTGGAAGGTGAGGCCCGCATACTCTCTTCCTCGGCCCTGACACGTGCCTTCAGCCACCTCTATCTCCGGGACGCCGGCTTCGACTTCACCGCCTTCCTCGAGCCCGTGGACCCCGACTCCTACGGCGTTGTTGCTGACATCACCAAGGGTTCAGTGAAGGCCCTGCTGGACAAGTTCCTCGTCGTTGGCTCTGCGGCTGGGGCCGAGGGCACGGGCGACGTTGTTGATGACAAGGCTCCGCAGGCGGGCGACGGCTGCAGCCAGGGCTGAAGAGGTAGCTTGATGGTGCTGCTCCTTCCTGTTTTTATTCTACAACATGTATCATGCCTCATGGAGGTGTGAAAACTGGTGCTTGGAACAATGTGCTTTGTAATAATTAGCTTATGGTTTTGCGACTTCTTTTCCGTTTGCTTTGTTGTTCTGCGTCGGCAGGGCCCGACCCTGCGCGTACCTCAGTCGCCGTTGGGTCGTCCGGATCACCAGGACGAGCCCAAAGGGTGAGGGGTTAAGTGACCAGTTAGGCTCCTGAGACGCAATGCTTAGGAGTCCCCCTTGACGTGCGAACATCTTGGGAAAAGAGGCGCGAGGGCAAGCCTTGGCATTCTGCGTCGGCAGGGCCCGGCCCCGCGCATACCTCAGCCCCCGTTGGGTCGTCCGGATCACCAGGACGAGCCCAAGGGGTGAGGGGCTACGTGGCCAGTTAGGCTCCTGAGACACGATGCTCAGGAGTCCCCCTTGACGTACGAATGGCTTGGGAAGGGAGGGACAAGAGTTAGGCCTTGGTGTTCTGCGTCAGCAGGGCCTGGCCCCGTGCATACCTCAGCCGCCATTGGCTCGTCCGGATCACCAGGACGAGCCCAAGGGGTGAGGGGCTACATGGCCAGTTAGGCTCCTGAGACGCGATGCTCAGGAGTCCCCCTTGACGTACGAACAGACCATCATACCTCTCCTCGCTGGGCTCTCGCTCGGGAGGGGCGCGCGAAGACCAGGTCCGTGGGACCTGGCAGGGTGGCATACTCCAGGCGTGACCTGAGAGCAGCCCCCGTGCCCAGCCCGCTCGTGCTACCCTCCCGATGGGGAGCAGCGCGGTGAGGCTAAGCACTGAGCCCGGAGTCTCCCTGAGGTTGCTGCAGCCATGACGCCACCCTCAGTTGTTTATCACCAGTGCGAAGCATGACGCTTCCGCTCTTGCATGGGCATAGCCGCTCCTCGGCAGTGTCGACGGCCAGCACAGAGCATGGTGCTTCCACTGGTGCGTGGGAGGGCGCTCCCTCTAAGGAGATCCCTCGGGGCATGTACAACCCCGCCCTGACACGTGGCTTGCACGACAGGGCTGGAGGAGGTGTGTATGGGCACTCGTGAGCCAGTGGGGGACTCACGAGGCCCTACCTCAAGGCGGGTTCCGCATGAATTTGATCGGGAACTCTTGTGTTAGTCCTGCAAGATGGTTAGGCAACCTGCGCCGAATGAGTTTCCTGACGTTATTGCATGAGAAGGACAGACACCAACGACCCAATAGGTGACGTGAATGGGGCCGGTCCGCCAGACAGAGCTCAGCCATTGGGTTTATCGATGTTGTAGGGACGGACCCGAGCACAGACGCCGTGCCCAGTCTTCTCAGGCAATGGTCCTGAAGAAAAACAACTGGCACACGGCTCCCAAGGCGACGAGGCACCAGGCCGCGCGCCCTCACTCATCCTCCTACGATTAGCTCATGCAAGAACAAGGCACCAAGGGCCATGGGAGGTGACGTACACGGGAGCTGGCCCATGAGCCAGAGCTCAACCTCTTGGGTTTAGCGACGCTGCACGGACGGACCCAAGCACAGACGTCGTGCCGGTCCTTAATCATGAGGCAGTCATGGGTGGACTCGTAAGGGCGCGAGACATTCTTGGCGGTGAAGCATCGGTCAGGCAGTTGATAATTTCTAAGCAGCTCATAAGGGAAGGTAACCTAGCTCTGATAGACGCAAAAGAGATACACGCCGCAGGGACGGACCCACTCGACTTGGGGATGATGCAGCCCGAGGGGCGCCCCAAACTGAACGAACTAAAAAGATGTCACCTGGCACCATTGCTGAAGAGATGTCGGGGTAGCATAAGTCGCGCGCTGAGCTGAAGTCGTTCCTCATGAGCCGCCTTCGCCCTGGGCCTCGGGAGGCTCCGGCGGCCTGGGGGGCTCCTGAAGATGCATCTCCATCTCCGCCAGGATCGCCTGATGCCTAGCCTCTTGAGCCGCTAGGATGTCTTTCATGTGGCACTCGAATGCGACAGCTGCGCTCGGCAGGCCGAAGGGCATGCGAACGTAGCTGTGAGGGGGACCCTCGCATCGGCCGACACGGGATGGCCAGAAGAGCTGCCGAGATGCGGCCCTGTTGAGCCCTGGGATGTCAATGCATACGCAAAACTCCTTACCCTCTCTAGGGCAATGAGCCACGCCCGACGGTGGGCAGTGATCACCCTGCAGAACCCTTGCCTCTTGAATCTCCTCGACTGCCTTGCTGATGAACTCCTGAACGCCTGGCGCCTCACGCCCTGCGGCTTTTCCTAGGAAGCATGCACTGAAGCATGCCTCCACATGGTGCCCGAGTGCCTCCCTCATGACATTGGCTAGGTCTGAGGCCCTCCAAAGAAGAGCCCCCGAGCCCAACCTAAGAGGGGCGTCGGGCGTGCCTTCCTACGCGATAGGTGAAGGCACCCCATCTGGGAACGCGAGGCTCAGCGCGGTGCTGTCGGGCGATGCCTTATCGTAAGACCCCCGACCCAGTTGCAGCTTCTTCGTCTTGGGGGCGACCTCAGGAGGGAGGACGCCGCCCTCGTCTTCAGGGTTCTTGACTACTGCAGCCTGGTAGGCACGCTCGAGGGAGCACACCATGTCCTTTTCCTTACAGGCAACCGTGATGATGTCGCTGCTCCCTGGCATCTTGTGCATGTTGTAGCTGTGGTGCGTTGCCGCCATGAACTTGGCCAGCGCTGGGTACCCGAGGATGGTGTTGTATGGCAGACGAATGTTGGTGATGTCGAATTCGATGAGGTCAGTATGATAGTTGCCGCGCTCCCTGAAGGTGACAGGGAGTCGGATCTGTCCTATCGGATGCGTGGAACCATCAGTCACTCCTGAGAATGGCTTGGTAGGCTGAAGCTAGTGATACGACACTTGGAGCATGTTGAACGTCTGGACAAAGAGGACATTGAGCCTTGCTCCACCATCAATGAGGGTCTTGGTGACAACCACGTTGCTGATGATAGGCGAGTAGAGCATTGGGAGCGTGCCAGCAGTGGCCGCGCACTTGAGCTGATCGGAGGAGTTGAAGGTGATGGCGTATTTGGACCACCTGAGCGGGCGAGTTGCCTCGAGCTTGGGGAGCGCTACGTTCACCTCGCGCGCGAACTGCTTGAAGATGCAGTGAGAGGCTGGGGCCTGAGAGCCGCCCAGGATGCAGGCGATGGCTCGAGGCTCCTGGAAGCCCCCAGCCCCCTCGTCCTAGTGATGATCTTCATTCCTTCTTGGTGGTGGAGGCAGTGGGAGAAGACCGGCGTTGCCTTGAGGCCGTCCCAGCGTCCTCCACCTCGGCCGCCTCCATGACCGTAGCCTCGATCGTTGCGCTCGGGGCGTCGGCCGAGGTGTCCGTCGCGGAGGGCCCTGAGCTCCTGGCAGTCGTTGGTGTTGTGCCTGTGGACGTTGTGGAAGACGTAGAATGGTCGGTTGCTCTTGGATGACTCAGGGTGGTCGCAGCCATGCTTCATCTTCGGCTCGGCCGCAAGCACAGCTTGCCCCTTGCGCTTCACGTCCTTGGTCTTGGCCTTCTTGTCTTCTGGGTCAGCATCAGGGAGCTCAAGGAGGGAGATGCGTCCCTCTCAGCCCTCGCGTACTTGTTGGCCATGTTGAACATCTCCAGGGCTGTGTAGAGATCCTCATGAATGGCGAGCTCCTCCTTCATCTTGACATCACAGACGCCATTAGTGAACACTGAGATGATGGCCTCGTTCGACACCTTGGGGATCTTGAGGTGAACGTTGTTGAAGCGTTGGATGTACTTATGCAGGGTCTCCCCTGGCTGCTACTTGATGCGTCGTATGTCACTCACGGCCGGCGGGCGGTCACGAGTGCCCCGGAAGTTGGCGATGAAGCAGTCGCGCATCTCACCCCAGGAGGAGACAGATCCCATGGGGAGATTCAGGAGCTAGGAGCATGCACCATCCTTGAGGGCCATGGGAAACCAGTTCGCCATGATCTTCTCGTCGCTGCTGGCCGCCTCAATGCTCAACTCGTAGAGCTGTAGGAACTCAGCGGGGCCGACGGTGCCGTCGTAGCGTGGGGGCAGGTCAGGCTTGAACTTGCCCGGCCAGATGACCTTGTGAAGCTCCGGGGTGAACGTGCGGCACCCTGCTGTGGTCACGGGGGCTCGTCGAGGAGGTGGAGCTTGGTCATGGTGCCCGCGTGCCGCCACCATCACAGGCGGCACACAATTTTGACGTGAGTGTGCTACAAGCACACGTGCATCTTCTTGGGGCCGATGCACCACTTGGTAGCTCGCCTCTTCGCGCGCACGCACCTGGTGCGGCGGGTCATGCCGCGGTGCCACCCGCCTTGGCTCGACCATGGCGCCCTGGGCTGGAGGTGGTGGAGGTGCCCCGTGAGCCACATCGCCCGCGGCAGGCGGCTGCTGAGGCAGTGAGCGGGCCGACGCAATGGAGTCTCCGGTAGTGCTGACGAGCTCGGCGATGCGCTCGAGCCACTCCTTGTAGAAGTCGTCGATGGGGTGGTAGCGAAGGAGCTCCCGCGCCATGAGCAGAGCAGCTTGCACGTTCATCAGGCCACGACGCACGTGGGAGGATGAAGCGGCCGGGGTCAGCAACGGAGTGGCGGTGCGCCCGTCGCGGCGCACCGAGGGGTGCAGCGATGAAGCTTGCTGCTCGTGGCCGGCAGGGCCCGTAGCGGCTTTGGCCGCTGGTGATGGAGGACGACGAGGAAAGTCGTCGCCCGCCGGAGCCGTCTGAGCGATGTGGGTGGCAGCTGCGGCCCGACGCTCAGCGCGAGCCCGACATGCGTCAGCCATGGAAGTATCGGAGTAGCGGTGGATTGATCGACGGAAGAGAGGGTTCGACGCACCCCTACTTGGCGCGCCAAATGTCGGATTTCGGGTAGCGCAAACCTTTGATAAGTTCAAATACTGGGGTGCGTGTGGAGATCTCAACCTACCCAGCCTGCCTACTCGCGATTCTCAGGCCTAGCGCGTCGAGCTCAAAGGGACAAAGAGACACAGTAGTTTATCCTAGTTCGGGCCACCTTGCGGTGTAATACCCTACTCCAGCATTTTGGTAGATTGCCTCGAGGGGATGAGGATGAACTAGTACAGTGGATGAACTAGCTCAGGAGGTGAGGTGTTCTTGAGCTCAAGAGAGCTGGTGAGGTGGTCGGGTGAGAATGGATCCGATCTGTTCATCCCTCCTCTACGGTGGTGGCTAAGTCCTATTTATAGCGGCCTTTGTCCTCTTCCCAAATGTTGGAGGGAAGGGATCCCACAACGTCTAGATTTGAAGGGGGACAAGAAGTACATCCTATCCTGACTAAAGAGGTCTTCGCTTGCGAAAAGCCTCTGGTCGTGACGCAATGGTGGGCTCGGCGATGACCTCCGTCCTGCCGTCCTGGTGGTCTTGGTCTTGTTGCACCAGAATGGAAACCTTTGGTTGATTCCTCGGGACTCCGCGCCTGCTGCTTGCCTCCTTTGCACAAAAGAGGAAACTGGTACTCTGCGGCCGCTGGCACTCGCCTGGCCTTGGCCGTCATGGCTCATGTCAGCTGAGCCTCGTGAGGTGCACCTTGCATAGAAGTCTCCGCCCCTCAGGAACCAGCCTGAGGAGGCCGATCCCCTTGGGGGTCTGGGTGTCATCCGCCTCACGAGGCTTGGCCCCTCGCGAGGGTATTGAGTTGTTGATGTTGAAGCTGGGCCGTACTAGGCCGTCGATGGAGCCACGCAGTGGGCCGCAGGCAGGCAAGTCTGGGTACCCCCGTATCCAGAACGCCAACAATAGGAAACAGTGGGAAAACAATTACTATTGGGTAATTGATAGAACTTCAAATAATCATGAATATATCCTGGCAATGATCATTATATAGGCATCATGTCCAAGATTAGTAGACCGACTCCTCCTTGCATCTACTACTATTACTCCACACATCGACCGCTATCCAGCATGCATCTAGTGTATTAAGTTCATGAGAAAATGGAGTAATGCAATAAGAACGATGACATGATATAGACGGGATCCGTTATCTATTGCGGAGGTATAGATCCCATATCGTTATCCTTAGTAGCAACGATACATACGTGTCGGTTCCCCTTCTGTCACTGGGATCAAGCACCATAAGATCGAACCCACTACAAAGCACCTCTTCCCGTTGCAAGATAAATAGATCAAGTTGGCCAAACAAAACCCAAATATCAGAGAAGAAATACGAGGCTATAAGCAATCATGCATATAAGAGATCTAGAAGGCTCAAATAACTTTCATGGATAAAAACATAGATCTGATCATAAACTCAAAGTTCATCAGATCCCAACCAACACACCGCAAAAAGACTTACATCATATGGATCTCCAAGAGACCATTGTATTGATAATCAAGAGAGTGAGAGAGGAATCCATCTAGCTACTAACTACGGACCCATAGGTCTACAAAGAACTACTCACGCGTCATCGGAGAGGCACCAATGGAAGTGGCGAACCCCTCCATGACGATGTCTAGATTGGATCTGGTGGTTCTGGACTCCGCGGCGGCGGGAATTGATTTTCATCGACTCCCTAGGGTTTCTGGAATATTGGGGTATTTATAGAGCAAAGATGCAGTTCAGGGGCACCCGAGGTGGGCACAACCCACCAGGGCGTGCCTGGGCCTCCTGGCGCACCCTGGTGGGTGCTGCTCCCCTCGAGCCACCCCCAGGTGCTTCCTTGGCCCACATGATGTCTTCTGGCCCAAAAAATCCTCCAAGAGTTTCGTTGCATTTGGACTCCGTTTGATATTGATTTCTTGCGATGTAAAAAACATGCAGAAAACAACAACTGGCGCTAGGCACTATGTCAATAGGTTAGTATCAAAAAATGATATAAAATGACTATAAAATGATTGTAAAACATCCAAGAATGATAATATAACAACATGGAACAATAAAAAATTATAGATACATTGGAGACGTATCAATTACCTAGCAGCAAAAGACATTGTTCTTCAAGCTATAGGAGATATCTTTCGGACCGAGGAGCTAGCGTTTCTTGCTCTGCAAGCAATGTTACCATTGTGCTCAAAATCCGACCACTAGAAATGTGTCCTTCGATCATTGGCGGATCAATGTGTCCAATTTTCTCATTTCCCATTAGGGTAGGTTGTGGCTATAAATAGCCGCCTCGGTCCAACGTTGATCGTTGGCTGCTCAACTTATGATTTCTGAGAAGATTAATTGAGCATCCCCTATCTAGAGATTTGAGTTAAGATCCACCGAGAGAAAACCGAGAGCCAAAACTTAGACAATGATTGAGGATCACAGTAGATTTGAGTTAGAGTCCTTGTACCTATTACTCTTAAGAGTTGCACATTCTCTAGACGGATAGGTGTCGACTTGAGTGACAAAGAGTAATTGTCTTCACCAGACAAAGTCTTCAGCAATCAAGAGTGGTTGTGGTTAGCGAATAAGTCTATCGAAGGTTTGAAGATCACCAACAATTATCTACCACGATTGCAATCAACTGATGTCTAATCAGCTTTGAGTTGAAGGAGAATAGGATGGAGAGAGTCTTAGGGCATATTTCTCCCTTAGTGGTTTTGGTTATTGACGATAATACTTTTGCGGACTAATCGTGTGCATTAGCATTTCAAATATTCTATCATATGTCACGATGGTTATGGCCCCTCTGAGTTTTAAAGTGAAGACGGTTTATTTTCCTTCGTTTCATTTTTGGTGGATTTGAGTCGTAGGAAATACTGTACTATCAAGAGGGGGCCCGCTTCGGAAAGGTTTTGGTGAAATCAACACGTACACGTCTCCATTTGCACCTTACATATCTTTTCGCTTCTTTGGAGTTTCACCTTCCGTTACTTAGGAGTGCTTTGGAGACCTGCCAGCGATAGTATCACAGATAGCAGCGGTAGTACCGCTGGTACTGCCGCCTCGACTCGGGTCTCAATTTTTTGTGTCGGGTTCAGAGGTAGTCTAGCGGTGGTTCGACTTACATACTATCGCTGGTCCCACTTTGACCCAGTTGGGCAAGCGGCAGTACCGCTGCTACCACCGTTGACTATCGCTCGTGGCTCTGCTCTTCGAGGCCTCCCCTGTTTCTTCAACATTAGTAGAGAGCAGTGGTGGGCAGCAGTACCGAGGTCTCCGGTGAGGCAAGGCTTCGGGCTATGATGGGGCGGTGTCTCCGGTGAGTCCCCAGCATCGGCGAGGTCTCCAGTCAATGCGGCGAAGCCCGACGGTCATGTGTGTGGCATCAGGGTGGGATTAGGAGGCCGGAGTTGATGATGAGGGAAACAATGGTGCGGAGGAAGAGGCGGAGCTCTAACGAGAAATAGCGGGCATAGGAGGGCATCAGGGGGGGTGTCTGTGGTAGAACCAAACAAGGGGGATGAAGCTTGGATGAGGGACATGATACGTCTCCATCGTATTTATAATTTTTTATTTTTTCATGCCAATATTATACAACTTTCACATATTTTTGGCAACATTTTATATGATTTATTGGACTAACATATTGATCGAGTGCCCAGTGCCACTTCCTATTTTCTGCATGTTTTTGTTTTGCATAATATCCATATCAAACGAAGACCAAACGCGATAAAAATTTATGGAGAATTATTTTGGAATATTTATGATTTTTGGGAGGTGGAATCAACACAAACGGGGCCCCACAAACACCACAAGACACCTGGGTGCGCCATGCAGCCCAGGCGCATGGTGGTGGTGGGTTGTGCCCCCTCGTAAGTCGGTTGGAGCTCTACTTCAGGTGCAAGGAAGCTTATATCCGAAAAAAATTGTGTTAAGATCTGAGCGCAATCGGAGTTATGGATCTCCGGGAATATAAGAAACGGTTTTCGGCTAGAAAAAAGAAGGCGAAACAGAAGAGAACAGAGAGGGAGATCCAATCTCGGAGGGGCTCCCACCCCTCCGCCGCCATGGAGGCCATGGACCAGAGGGGGAACTCTCCTCCCATCTAGGGAGGAGGCCAAGGAAGAAGAAGTAGGGGCGATCTCTCGCCCTCTTTCCCGATGGTGCCGAAACGCCGCAGGGGCAATCATCGTGTGAGGCGATCTACTTCAACAACTCCGTCATCTTCAACAACATCTTCATCACCTTCCCCCATCTATCTACAGCGGTCCACTCTCCCGCAACCCATTGTACCCTATACTTGAACATGGTGCTTTATGCTTCATACTATTATCCAATGATATGTTGCCATCCTATGATGCATGAGTAGATTTTTGTTGTCCTATCGGTAATTGGTGAATTGCTATGATTGGTTTAATCTTCTTGTGGTTATGTTGCTGTCCTTTGGTGCCCATCATATGAGCGCGCGTGTGGATCACACCATAGGGTTAGTTGTACATTGATAGGACTATGCATTGGAGGGAAAGGGTGACAATAGCTTCAGCCTAAACATAGAAATTGATACGTACGAGATTGAAGGGGGACCAATATATGTTTTAATGCTATGGTTGAGTTTTACCTTGATGAACATTTGTAGTCGCGGATGCTTGCTAATAGTTCCAATCATAAGTGAATAGAATTCCAAGTAAGGGACGACATGCCAACAGTGACCTCTCCCACATAAAAAAATTGCTATCGGTCTATCAACATAGTCAATTGCTAAGGGACAATTCTGCAAATCCTACCACCACTAATCCACACTCGTTTTACAACTTAATTGTTTCTTTATTTAAACATCACCTAACTTTTGTTTTCATGTCCTTTATTATCTTGCAAATCTATCCACACCTACAAAGTACTTTTAGTTTTATTCTTGTTCTAGGTAAAGCAAACGTTAAGCGTGCGTAGAGTTGTATCGGTGGTCAATAGAACTTGAGGGAATATTTGTTCTACCTTTAGCTCCTTGTTGGGTTCAACACACTTATTTATCAAAAAATGCTACAAAAGATCCACTATACTTGTGGGTTATCAGGGCACGACCCGAATCAGAAGGAGATCGGCTCGGGGTGGGTTTGTCGATGCGGTGCTCCAGCGAGGAAGGTAGGGTAATGGGAGGTTGGGAAAGGTGAGCACGGGCGGGGGGTGATCGGACGGTGGGGTCCGCGCGCGCGTGTGTGTGTGTGTGAGTGAGAGAGAGAGAGAGAGGGATCCGATCGGATTGGTCAACCAATCTGATCTAGATTTGGTGCGCGCGTGCTTAGTTGGGCCAGATTCGCAAGGTGGGCTGCGGGCATATTTCATTGTAAAGGAGATTGCCTTCCTACTTTAAAATAAAAATGAGAAAGGAAATAAAATAAGGAAAAGAAATAAAAACTTTACCTAGACATATTATATACCAAAATGTTTAGAAAAGTACAAAGAATAATATGGACTATTTTCAAGTTCGAATAAAGTTGACAAAAATTCATATAGTGCTATTGTTGCAATAGAAACCAATACAAAATATTTTTAAAGTATCAAAATGATTTCAATATATTTTCTCCTAATTTTTCATTGAAGGGAACCATTTTACCCTTATTTACATATATTTATTATTAGGAGAATTTTTTTGAATAAAACTTCAAATGAGTTTAAATTGTTCATCTACCTCTTGTAGGTCGAACAGAGCACGTTCCGCACCAGAGTGGTATGGTATCCTGTTCTGGAAGTTATGTTACTAGGCCATGGTGAACCTATGAACTATTAAGAAGCTATGATGAGCCCAGATTCTGATAAATGGTTTGAGGCCATGAAATCTGAGATAGGATCAATGTATGAGAACAAAGTGTGGACTTTGGTGGACTTGCCCGATGATCGGCGAGCCATAAATAATAAATGGATCTTCAAGAAGAAGACTGACGCTGATGGTAATGTTACTATCTACAAAGCTCGACTTGTCGCGAAAGGTTTTCAACAAGTTCAAGGAGTTGACTACGATGAGACTTTCTCACCCATAGCGATTCTTAAGTCTGTTCGAATCATGTTAGTAATTGCTGCATTTTATGATTATGAAATCTGGCAAATGGGCGTCAAAACTGCATTCCTTAATGGATTTCTTAAAGAAGAGTGTATATGATGCAACCAGAAGGTTTTGTCGATCCTAAAGGTGCTAACAAAGTGTGCAAGCTCCAACGATCCTTCTATGGACTGGTGCAAGCATCTCGGTTGGAATATACGCTTTAATGAGGTGATCAAAGCATATGGTTTTATACAGACTTTCAGAGAAGCCAGTATTTACAAGAAAGCGAGTGCGAGCTCTGTTGCATTTCTAATATTATATGTGGATGACATATTGTTGATTGGAAATGATGTAGAATTTCTGAATAGCATAAAAGGATACTTGAATAAGAGTTTTTCAATGAAAGGCCTCGGTGAAGCTGCTTATATATTGGGCATCAAGATCTATAGAGATAGATCAAGACGATTAATAGGACTTTCAAAAAGCACATACCTTGACAAAGTTTTGAAGAAGTTCAAAATGGATCAGTCAAAGAAAGGGTTCTTGCCTGTGTTGCAAGGTGTGAAATTGAGTCAGACTCAAAGCCTGACCACTGCAGAAGATAGAGATAAAACGGAAGTCATTCCGTATGCCTCAACAATAGGTTCTATCATGTATCCTATGTTGTGTACCAGACCTGATGTGTGCCTTGCTATAAGTCTGGCAGGGAGGTACCAAACTAATCCAGGATTGGATCACTGGACAACGGTCAAGAACATCCTGAAGTACCTGAAAAGGACACATGATATGTTTCTCATTTATGGAGGTGACAAAGAGCTCGTCGTAAATGGTTACGTCAATGCTAGCTTTGATACTGATCTGGATGACTCTAAGTAACAAACCGGATACGTATTTCTATTCAATGGTGGAGCTGTCAGTTGGTGCAGTTCCAAGCAAAGCGTCGTGACGGGATCTACGTGAGAAGCAGAGTACATAGATGCTTCGGAAGCAACAAATGAAGGAGTTAGGATGAAGGAGTTCATATCCGATCTAGGTGTAATACCTAGTGCATCGGGTCCAATGAAAATCTTTTGTGACAATACTGGAGCAATTGCCTTGGCGAAGGAATTTAGATTTCACAAAAGAACCAAACACATCAAGAGATGCTTCAACTCCATTCGTGATCAAGTCAAGGATGGAGACATAGAGATTTGCAAAATACATACGGATCTGAATGTAGCAGACCCGTTGACTAAGCCTCTTCCGTGAGCAAAACATGATCAACACCAAGACTCCATGGGTGTTAGAATCATTACAATGTAATCTAGATTATTGACTCTAGTGCAAGTGGGAGACTGAAGGAAATATGCCCTAGAGGCAATAATAAAGTTGTTATTTTATATTTCCGTGTTCATGATAAATGTTTAATATTCATGCTAGAATTGTATTGATCCGAAACCTAAATACATGTGTGAATACATAGACAAACACTGTGTGCCTAGTGAACCTCTACTTGACTAGCTCGTTGATAAAACATGGTTCAGGTTTCCTATCCATAGACATGAGTTGTCATTTGATAACGGGAACACATCATTAGGAGAATGATGTGATAGACAAGACCCATCCCTTAGCTTAGCATATTGCTACGTCTCCAACGTATCTATAATTGATGAAGTATTCATGCTATTATATTATCGGTTTTGGATGTTTATGGGATTTACTAAGCACTTTTATATTATTTTTGGGACTAACATATTAACCGGAGGCCCAACCCAAATTGCTATTTTCTTGCCTATTTCAGTGTTTCAAAGAAAAGGAATATCAAACGGAGTCCAAATGGAATGAAACATTCGGGAGAGTTATTTTGGGAATGAAAGCAATCCAGGAGACTTGGAGTGGAAGTCAGGGAAGCTTCGAGGTGGCCACGAGGCAGGTAGGCACGCACCCCACACTCATGGGCCCCTCGTGGCTCCCCTCACCGACTTCTTTCGCCTATATATGTCCATATACCCTAAAAACATCGAGGAGCACAATAGATCAGGAGTTCCGCCGCTGCAAGCCTCTGTAGCCACCAAAAACCTCTCGGGAGCCCATTCCGGCACCCTTCCGGAGGGGGGATCCCTCACCGGTGGCCATCTTCATCATCCCGGCGCTCTCCATGACGAGGAGGGAGTAGTTCACCCTCGGGGTTGAGGGTATGTACCAGTAGCTATGTGTTTGATCTCTGTCTCTCGTGTTCTTGATTTGGCACGATCATGATGTACCGCGAGCTTTGCTATTATAGTTGGATCTTATGATGTTTCTCCCCCTCTACTCTCTTGTGATGAATTGAGTTTTCCCCTTGAAGTTGTCTTGTCGGATTGAGTCTTTAAGGATTGGAGAACACTTGATGTATGTCTTGCCGTGCTTATCTGTGGTGACAATGGGATGTTCACGTGATCTACTTGATGTATGTTTTGGTGATCAACTTGCGGGTTCAATGAACTTATGCATAGGGGTTGGCACACCTTTTCGTATTGACCCTCCGATAGAAACGTTGGGGTACTCTTTGAAGTACTTTGTGTTGCTTGAATAGATGAATCTGAGATTGTGTGATGCATATTGTATAATCATGCCCACGGATACTTGAGGTGACATTGGAGTATCTAGGTGAACTAGGGTTTTGGTTGATTTGTGTCTTAAGGTGTTATTCTAGTACGAACTCTATGATAGATCGAACAGAAAGAATAGCTTTGTGTTATTTTACTACGGACTCTTGAATAAATCGATCAAAAAGGATAACTTTGAGGTGGTTTCGTACGCTACCATAATCTCTTCGTTTGTTCTCCGCTATTAGTGACTTTGGAGTGACTCTTTGTTGCATGTTGAGGATAGTTATATGATCCAATTATGTTATTATTGTTGAGAGAACTTGCACTAGTGAAAGTATGAACCCTAGGCCTTGTTTCCTAGCCTTGCAATACCGTTTATGCTCACTTTTATCATTATTTACCTTGCTGTTCTTATATTTTCAGATTACATAAACCTATATCTACCATCCATATTGCACTTGTATCACCATATCTTCGCCGAACTAGTGCACCTATACAATTTACCATTGTATTGGGTGTGTTGGGGACACAAGAGACTCTTTGTTATTTGGTTGCAGGGTTGTTTAAGAGAGGCCATCTTCATCCTACTCCTCTCATGGATTGATAAACCTTAGGTCATCCACTTGAGGGAAATTTGCTACTGTCCTATGAACCTCTACACTTGGAGGCCTAACAACGTCTACAAGAAGAAGGTTGCGTAGTAGACTCAAGCTCTTTTCTGGCGCCG
This sequence comes from Triticum dicoccoides, assembly GCF_002162155.2. Taxonomy (NCBI): domain Eukaryota; kingdom Viridiplantae; phylum Streptophyta; class Magnoliopsida; order Poales; family Poaceae; genus Triticum; species Triticum dicoccoides. The sequence goes on along the minus strand of NC_041391.1, from coordinate 466,860,054 downwards.
TTGCCAAGGAGGTTAGTTCTTGAAGGTATATCTTTAGATCTTGCAATCGAATCTTTTTGTTTCTTGTTTTATCACTAGTTTAGTCTATAAAATAAAATTACAAAAAAATGGAATTGAGTTTGCCTCATAAGCTTCATCTTTTTAATATCTTTCGTGAGAATGATGGAAAGGAAAATTGTGCTCAAGTGTTAGAAGAAGAAGTCCATAAAATGTTTGGCACTAAATCTTTGAATGATGAGCATGATTGCAATGTTGTTAGTATGAACTCTTTGAATATCCATAGTACTAATGATGATTGCACTAGTCATGATGAAATGTCTCTTATAAGCATGTCAAATTTTGTGAAGTGCATAGAGTTGGCAAGTACACACAAAATAGGGAAGATAGATTTGGCTAGAGGCATAAGTATTTAGAAACTAAATGGCTGCTATAAAGGCTAGATGTTTGTGCTGAAAATTTAAATTTTCTTTGCCATACTTGTGAACTTTGCAATGAATATGGTCATTTAAATCTCCAATGTAAATTGTTTCATGATCGAATCGTGTCCAAAAATTGTGATGACTTGATTTCCCTTGCACATCATAATGAACTTAGTTTGCTTTTGGGTTATGAAGAAATGAAACATATAACTAAGCATATTCAAGAATATAACCTTGAGAAATTCCTTGATATTGATCTAGAGAAAATTTATATGTATTGTGTGGTGAATTGCATTGAAAATCCTTATATTGCCAATTACATAAAGAAAAGAAAGCAAATAGAAGATGAAGAGAATGCTAACAAAAAGGAAGAGACTTCCCAATATCCTCCTATTATTTCTTATGATAAATTAGGTAAAGGGGAGGAGCTTTCTATTCAATCAATCTCATTAATAAGGAGCTCAAAAAGAGGGTTAAACCCACGCATGATGTGAAGAAGAAAAATAAAATATGGAGAAGCAAAGGTAGAAAGGTATCCCTCCCAAATGATGTTTCTCCTATTACTCATTGTGATGATGATAATTGCTATACTTATCCATACTATTAATGATGAGAGTGATTATGCTTGTGATATGAAAAGGCCTGAGCTTGGGGATGCTATGTTTGATGAGAATGACGTGTTTGAGAATATATTTGCTGCAATTAATGTTTGTCTCAAGCTTGGGGATGCTACATTTAATGAAAATGATATTTTTAGCCTCCCAAGTTTTGATGAGCAAATTTATTATGATAGCGTGCCTTCTATTTATGATGGTTATATTGATGAAAGTGGGTTTGGAAGAGTGTCAACTTTAGGAAGTAATGATCCCATTATTTTGGAGGGTGTTGAATCTTATAATATTTATGAAAGTGGATTTGGAGAGGTCATGACTTTATTTAGTGATGAATCCACTATTTTGGAAGAGGTTTCAATTGATTATGATGAGAACAAAGTTGCTACTTATGATGATTATTGTGATGAAACTTATGCAATAAAAAGTAGTGATGATTATATTATAAAACTTGTCATGATTATGATTATCCTTTTTATGAACATTACTCTTTTAATATGGAAACAATTTATAGTATTCGAGTCACTTATGATACTCCCACTATTCCGAATGAGAAGAATTTTGCTTATGTGGAGAGTAGTAAATTTTCTATGCAAGTAGATCATGAAAAGAATGCTTTAGGCGATGGTTATATTGTTGAATTCATTCATGAGGGAGGAACATATGCTTGTAGGAATTGCAATAATATCAAGTTTCCTCTCTATGTGCTTAAAATCTTGAAGTTATGCTTGTTTTGCCTTCCTGTGCTAGTTGATTATTGTTCCCATAAGTTGTTTGCTCACAAAATCCCTATGCATAGGAAGTGGGTTAGGCTTAAATGTGCTAGTCATATGCTTCATGATGCTCCCATTATGTTTCAATTCTTATCTTTTATATGAGCATCATTGTCATCATCATGCCTAGCTAAAAGGCATTAAAGAAAAGTGCTTGTTGGGAGACAACCCAATATTTACATTTACTGTTTTTGTGTGTTCACAAGATTATTCTACTGTAGTAATCATGTTTTATAGCTTTTGTTTCAATAAAGTGCCAAGTAAGACAGGATAGCTTACGGTCATAGTTGTGTTGATCCTGCTGAAAATCAGAAACTTTTGCACCCAGTAAATTAGTTTTGATAATTCACAGAAACGTGATTTTGATCTGATTATTTTTGATCTGGATTGGTACAATAATTTCTCAGGTTTTCCTAATTTGGTAAAAAAAAATTGAGTTACATAAGTATTCAAATGATACAGATTACTACAGACTGTTCTGTTTTTGACAGATTCTGTTTTCTATGTGTTGTTTGCTTATTTGGATGAATCTATGAGTAGTATCGGAGGGTATGAACCATAGAGAAGTTGGAATAAATTAGATATTACACCAATATGAATTTATAATGAGTACACAACAGTACCTAAGTGGTGGTTTTATTTTCTTATAGTAATGGAGCTTACGAGTTTTCTGTTGAGTTTTGTGTTGTGAATTTTTCAAGTTTTGGGTGAAGATTCGATGGACTATGGAATAAGGAGTGGCAAGAGCCTAAGCTTGGGGATGGCCAAGGCACCCCAAGGTAATATTCAAGGACAACCAAGAGCCTAAGCTTGGGGATTCCCCGGATGGCATCCCCTCTTTCGTCTTCGTCCATCGGTAACTTTACTTGGAGCTATATTTTTATTCACCACATGATATGTGTTTTGCTTGGAGCGTCATTTTATTTTCTTTTGTTTTGCTTGCTGTTTGAATAAAATACCAAGATCTGAAATTCTTAAATGTTCGAGAGTCTTCACATATCTACATAATTATGTAACTACTCATTGATCTTCACTTATATCTTTTTGGAGTAGTTTGTCATTTACTCGTGTGCTTCACTTATATCCTATGAGTTAATGGTTGAATGATTTGAATATTATAAATATGAAATTATATATGTTTCATATGCTTATCCCATGGGGAGTAATGACTTCACATCTAAGAAGTAGAGGTGGTAAATTTATTGAAGGTTAGCAAACATAGTATTGGTCACTTGAACAATTCATGAAAGAATATTCAAGGAAGAGAGATTTAACATATAAATATACTATCTTAGACATCTTCTATGATTGTGAGCCCCATTAATTATTTTCAAATATGAGCAAATTAGTTGAAATTGGACAAGTAAGACCACATAATGAGTTATGCTTGGGTATATTTGTATAGAAGTTATATTGTTATAGATCCTCCAACATGTGGTGCTTGCTGTTTAGAATCCTTTGCTAGCCAAAATATCTGTACTAAGCGGGAATACTGCTTGTGCATCCAAATTCCTTGAACCAAGTTTCTTCCATGAGTGTCCACCATATCTACCTATATGCGGTATTTACCTGTCGTTCCGAGTAAATTTGCATGTGCCAAACTCTAAACCTTCAAATAATAATCTGTTTTGTATGCCCGAATCTCTCATGTAGCAACTAGGGGCTGTCAGTATCTTCCATGCTAGGTGGGTTATTCTCACGATGAGTGGACTTCGCTCATCATTCACGAGAAAAATGGATGGTAACTGGGATGCCTAGTCCTATGATCAAAAGATCAAAAACAAATCGCAAATAATTTAAACAAACCCCCCCAGGATTGTTGATAGTTGGATGGCACCCGTTGTTTCGGACAAGCCGTGGAGTGTGATTGTTGGTGGAGGGGGAGTAAAATCTTTACCTTTCTATTTGGGAACCGCCTATAATGTATCTAGTATGGAAGATATTGGGAACGCTTGGTTGTTATGTTGACAATGAAAGCTACCTCTCAAAATTATTTTCATCTCTGTTTTAAAGCTTCGAGCTCTGGCACCTCTGCAAATCCCTGCTTCCCTCTGCGAAGGGCCTATCTTTTACTTTCATGCAAGAGTCAGTAGTATTCCTTCTCATTCCAACCTACTCTTTAGTTGGCAAGCATCATGTGATGGGGAAAGATCTAAGCATATATAGCCATTCAAATATATTTGATCATGAATTATTATTGTTGACAATTATCTATATGATAGGTAAGTTGGGAGGTGAAACATTAAGCCCCTATCTTTCTCTGTGTTCGATCGATGCTATTTGTTCTAAAAATATGCTTTGAGTGGTAGCAATCATGGAAGACTATATGATAGTTGAGTATGTGGGATTTGCTAAATCAAAGCTCTTACATAGACCCCTCCTGAAAAAAAGATGAATTGCAATTGTTTGATGACTGAGAACATAGTTTGTTAGTTTTAAAGAAAGTTTATGGTCTATGATTTAACATGTGAATAGCTTGTTACTTGATCGTGAGAAGTTTTATGAGATGAGATGCTGTTATGACATATAATGATGCTAGAAAAGGTGATTGAAATTATCATTGATCAAACTTATGCACCTCCTAGCATTCACACTTCATAAATTATTTATTTTATCATTTACCTACTCGAGGACGAGTAGGAATTAAGCTTGGGGATGCTGATACGTCTCCAATGTATCTATAATTTATGAAATATTAATGCTATTATATTATCTGTTTTGGATGTTTATGGGCTTTACTAAGCACTTTTATGTTATTTTTGGGACTAACCTATTAACCGGAGGCCCAACCCAAATTGCTGTTTTCTTGCCTATTTTAGTGTTTCAAAGAAAAGGAATATCAAATGGAGTCCAAACGAGATGAAACCTTCGGGAGAGTTATTTTTGGAATGGAAGCAATCCAGGAGACTTGGAGTGGAAGTCAGGGAAGCTTCGAGGTAGCCACGAGGCAGGGAGGCATGCCCCCACCCTCGTGGGCCCCTCGTGGCTCCCCTGACCGACTTATTTCGCCTATATATGTCCATATACACTAAAAACATCGAGGAGCACAATAGATTGGGAGTTCCGCCGCCGCAAGCCTCTGTATCCACCAAAAACCTCTCAGGAGCCCGTTCCGGCACCCTGCCGGAGGGGGGATCCCTTACCGGTGGCCATCTTCATATCATTCCGGCGCTCTCCATGACGAGGAGGGAGTAGTTCACCCTCGGGGCTGAGGGTATGTACCAGTAGCTATGTGTTTGATCTCTCTCTCTCTCTCTCTCTCTCTCTCTCTCTCTCTCTCGTGTTCTTGATTCGACACAATCTTGATGTACCGCGAGCTTTGCTATTATAGTTGGACCTTATGATGTTTCTCCCCCTCTACTCTCTTGTGATGAATTGAGTTTTCCCCTTGAAGTTGTCTTGTCGGGTTGAGTCTTTAAGGATTTGAGAACACTTGATGTATGTCTTGCCGTGCTTATCTATGGTGAAAGTGGGATATTCACGTGATCTACTTGATGTATGTTTTGGTGATCAACTTGCGGGTTCAATGAACTTATGCATAGGGGCTGACACACGTTTTCGTCTTGACTCTTCGGTAGAAACTTTGTGGCACTCTTTGAAGTACTTTTGTGTTGGTTGAATAGATGAATCTAAGATTGTGCGATGCATATCGTATAATCATGCCCACGGATACTTGAGGTGACATTGGAGTATCTAGGTGACATTAGGGTTTTGGTTGATTTGTGTCTTAAGGTGTTATTCTAGTACAAACTCTATGATAGATCGAACGGAAAGAATAGCTTCGTGTTATTTTACTACGGACTCTTGAATAGATCGATCAGAAAGGATAACTTTGAGGTGGTTTCGTACCCTACCATAATCTCTTCGTTTGTTCTCCGCTGTTAGTGACTTTGGAGTGACTCTTTGTTGCATGTCGAGGGATAGTTATATGCTTCAATTATGTTATTATTATTGAGAGAACTTGCACTAGTGAAAGTATGAACCCTAGGCCTTGTTTCCTAGCATTGCAATACCGTTTACGCTCACTTTTATCATTAGTTACCTTGCTGTTTTCATATTTTAATATTACAAAAACCTATATCTACCATCCATATTGCACTTGTATCACCATCTCTTCGCTGAACTAGTGCACCTATACAATTTACCATTGTATTGGGTGTGTTGGGGACACAAGAGACTCTTTGTTATTTGGTTGCAGGGTTGTTTGAGAGAGGCCATCTTCATCCTACGCCTCCCACGGATTGATAAACCTTTGGTCATCCACTTGAGGGAAATTTGCTACTGTCCTACAAACCTCTGCACTTGGAGGCCCAACAATGTCTTCAAGAAGAAGGTTGCGTAGTAGACATCACATATTGACCGTTCAGTTTTATTGATATTGCTTTCTTAATGTCAAATACATATTCCTTCGACTATGAGATTATGCAACTCCTGGATACCAGAGGAATGCCTTTTGTGCTATGAAACGTCACAACGTAACTAGGTGATTATAAAGATGCTCTACAGGTATCTCCGAAGGTGTTTGTTGAGTAGGCAAAGATCAAGATTAGGATTTGTCACTCCGAGTATCAGAGAGGTATCTCTGGGCCCTCTCGGTAATACACATCATAAGCTTGCAAGAAAATGACTAAGGAGTTAGTCATGAGGTGATGTATTACGGAATGAGTAAAGAGACTTGCCGATAATGAGATTGAACTAGGTATGAAGATATCGATGATCGAATCTCAGCCAAGTATACCGATGGACAAAGGGAATTATGTATGTTGTCATAACGGTTCGACCGATAAAGATCTTCGTAGAATATGTAGGAGCCAATATGACATCCAGGTTCGCTATTGGTTATTGACCGGAGAGGTGTCTCAGTCATATCTACATAGTTCTCAAACCCATAGGGTCCACACACTTAACATTCGATGACGATATTGTATTATATGAGTTATGTGATTTGGTGATGGAATGTTGTTCAGAGTCCCGGATGAGATCACCGACATGACGAGGTGTATCGAATTGGTCGATAGGTAAAGATTGATATATAGGACGATAGTATTTAGACACCAGAAGTGTTCTAGAGTGTATCTGGTATTTATCGGAGTACCGGAACACCGGGGGGAACATATGAGCCACATGGGCCATGGGAGGGGAGCACACCAGCCCACAAGGGCTGGCGCCCCCCCTTATGATAGGAGGTTGAATTGGAGATGGAGAAGAGGGGGTTCGCCCCCTTCCTTCTTGAAGTTAATATGCCCTAGAGGCAATAAGAAAGTTGTTATTAATATTTCCTTATATCATGATAAATGTTTATTATTCATGCTAGAATTGTATTAACCGGAAACTTAGAACATGTGTGAATACATAGACAAAACATAGGTCCCTAGTATGCCTCTACTTGACTAGCTCGTTAATCAAAGATGGTTATGTTTCCTGACCATAGACATGTGTTGTCATTTGGTGAATGGGATCACATCATTAGGAGAATGATGTGATGGACAAGACCCATCCGTTAGCTTAGCATTATGATCATTGCAGTTTCATTGCTACTGCTTTTTCATGACTTATACATGTTCCTCAGACTATGAGATTATGCAACTCCCAAATACCGGAGGAACACCTTGTGTGCTATCAGACGTCACAACATAATTGTGTGATTATAAAGATGCTCTATAGGTGTCTCCGAAGGTGTTTGTTGGGTTGGCATAGATCAAGATTAGACTTGTCATTCCGTGTATCAGAGAGGTATCTCTGGGTCCTCTCGGTAATGCTCATCACTATAAGCCTTCCAAAAAATGTGACTAATGAGTTAGTTGCGGGATGAAGTATTACGGAACGAGTAAAGAGACTTGCCGGTAACAAGATTGAACTAGGTATGATGATACCGACGATTGAATCTCGGGCACGTAACATACCGATGACAAAGGGAACAACGTATGTTGTTGTGCGGTTTGACCGATAAAGATCTTCGTAGAATATGTAGGAGCCAATATGAGCATCCAGGTTCCGCTATTGGTTATTGATCGAAGATGTGTCTCGATCATGTCTACATAGTTCTCGAATCTGTAGGGTCCACACGCTTAACGTTCGATGATGATTTGTATTATGAGTTATGTGTTTTGATGACGGAAGTTTGTTCAGAGTCCCGGATGAGATCATGGACGTGACGAGGAGTCTCTAAATGGTCGAGACATAAAGATTGATATATTGGAAGGCTATATTCGGACATCAGAATGGTTCCATAGAAGTTCGGGCATTTTCCGGAGTACCGGGAGGTTACCGGAACCCCCCGGGGAGTTGATTGGCCTTAGTGGGCCATAGTTGGAAGGACAGGTAGCAGCCATGAGGTGCTCCCCCCCAATCCCAGTGCAAATTGGACAAGGGGTTGGGGTGCGGCCCCCTTCTCCCTTCCTCCCCCCTTCTCCTTGAGGTGGAATATTACTAGGACTTGGAGTCCCAGTACGACTCCGCTCTCCCGGTGCACCTAGCAAGGGCCGGCCGGCCTCCCCCTCCCTCCTTTATATATGGGTGCAGGGGGGCACCCTATAACACACCAACGTTTGCCATAGCTATGTGCGGTGCCCCCCTCCATAGTTACACACCTCGATCATATCGCCGTAGTGCTTAGGCGAAGCCCTGTGCCGGTAACATCATCATCATCGTCGCCACGCTGTCATGCTGACGGAACTCACCCTCGTCCTCAACTGGCTCGAGAGCACGAGGGACGTCATCGAGCTGAACATGTGCTAAACGTGGAGGTGCCGTACGTTCGGTACTTGGATCGGTTGGATCTGGAAGACGTTCGACTACATCAACCGCGTTACTAAACGCTTCTGCTTTCGGTCTACGAGGGTACGTGGACACACTCTCCCATATCGTTTCTATGCATCTCCTAGATCTTGCATGATCGTATGATTTTTTTTGAATTACTACGTTTCCCAATAGTGGCATCCGAGCCAGGTCTATGCATAGATGTTTTATGAACGAGTAGAACACAAAGAGTTGTGGGCGATAATAGTCATACTACTTACCACCAACGTCTTACTTTGATTTGGCGGTATTGTTGGATGAAGCGGCCTGGACCGACATAACATGACCGCGTTCATGAGACTGGTTCTACCGACGTGCTTTTGGACATAGGTGGCTTGCGGGTGTCTGTTTCTCCAACTTTAGCTAAATCGAGTTTGACTACGACCGGTCCTTGTTGAAGGTTAAAACAACACACTTGATGAAAAATCATTGTGGTTTTGATGCGTAGGTAAGAACGGTTCTTGCTAGAAGCCTATAGCAGCAACGTAAAACTTGCAAAAAAAAGTAGAGGGCATCTAACTTGTTTTTGTAGGGCTTGTTGTGATGTGATATGGTCAAGACATGATGTGATATAAATTGTTGTATGAGATGATCATGTTTTGTAACAGAGTTATCGACAACTAGCAGGAGCTATATGGTTGTCGCTTTACTGTATAAAATACAATCACCATGTAATTACTTTACTTTATCACTAAGTGGTAGCGATAGTCGTAGTAGCAATAGTTGGCGATACGACAATGATGCTACGATGGAGATCAAGGTGTCAAGCCGGTGATGATGGAGATCATGATGATGCTTTGGTGATGGAGATCATGAGCACAAGATGACGATGGCCATATCATGTCACATATTTTGATTGCATGTGATGTTTATCTTTTATGCATCTTATTTTGCTTAGTACAGCGGTAGCATTATAAGATGATCCCTTACTAAATTTCAAGGTTTAAGTGTTCTCCCTTAGTATGCACCGTTGCTACAGTTCGTCGTGCCAAGACACCACGTGATGATCAGGTGTGGTAAGCTCTACGTTCACATTCAACGGGTGCAAGCCAGTTTTGCACACGCAGAATACTCGGGTTAAACTTGATGAGCCTATGCAGATATGGCCTCGGAACACTAAGACCGAAAGGTCGAACATGAATCATATAGTAGATATGATCAACATAGTGATGTTCACCATTGGAAACTACTCCATCTCACGTGATGATGGGACATCGTTTAGTTGATATGGATCACGTTGTCATGCCCAATATGCGATACTATCCTAAAGAACTCGAAGGTCCCACCAAGGATAGAACCGCATATTGATACGCTTTTGCAAGATGGATATCATTACATCAACATTACATAATAGATGGGGATACATACAAGAGGCATACAATGCCACACGAATACAACATCATCATACACAAGAGCAACATCCGACTACGGATGAAACACAAACAGAAGCTCAAACGACATCCACCCTGCTAGCCCAGGCTGCCGACCTGGAACCTATCCCCTGATCGAAGAAGAAGCAGAAGAAGAACTCCAAAACAAGTAAACATCGCTCTCGCATCATGATCATCGCAATACCTGTACCTGCAACTGTTGTTGTAGTAATCTGTGAGCCACGAGGACTCATCAATCCCATTACCATGGGTATCAAGACTAGCAAAGCTTAATGGGTAAGGAAGGGGTAAAGTGGTGAGGTTGCAGCATCGACTAAGCATGATATGGTGGCTAACATACGCAAATAAGATCGAGAAGAGAAGCAACAAAACGGTCGTGAAGCTAGCAACGATCAAGAAGTGATCCTGAACTCCTACTTACGTCAAACATAACCCAAAACCGTGTTCACTTCCCGGACTCCGCCGAAAAGAGACCATCACGGCTACACACGTGGTTGATGCGTTTTAGTTGAGTCAAGTGTCAAGTTCTCTACAACCGGATATTAACAAATTCCCATCTGCCACATAACTGCGGGCACGGCTCTCGAAAGTTTATACCCTGCAGGGGTGTCCCAACTTAGCCCATCACAAGCTCTCATGATCAACGAAGGATATTCCTTCTCCCAGGAAGACCCGATTAGTCTCGGAATCCCGGTTTACAAGACATTTCGACAATCATAAAACAAGACCAGCAAAACCGCCTGGATGTGCCGACAAATTCCGATAGGATCTGCACATATCTCGTTCTCAGGGCACACCAGATGAGCCAGACATCGGGTTGGCATAGACCCTGGTTGCCTAGGGGGCGCCGGACATCGCTCAGGTTGGACCAACACATGGAGGATGTCGGGTGGTAGGTGCGACATATGCCAACGGGTGGCTTATCATTGTGGGAGCCAGTAAGACATCGCCGGTGCCTGGAAACGGGATAAGGCGAACACATGCACGCCGGCGGATCTTACCCAGGTTGGGGGCTCTCTGTGGAGATAATACCCCTACTCCTGCTTTGCGGGGTCTCCGCATGATCACTAGATCGATAAGAAGCTACAAGAGGCTCTTTGAGCTGTTCGGTGGGAGGAGGAAGAAGGGCAAGGCTAGCTCTCTTCTCTCCCTATGGTAGTGTCTAAAACTCTCTGAGATCCACCCTTTGCATGGGTGTCCCGGGGGGTTTATATAGGCCTACCCCCCGGGGGTACAATGGTAATCCGGCTGGGCGTGGGTCCAGGCCGTCAGCGTCTACGGTCGCCGGCTTCTCCGCCAGCTCATGGGGCCCGACGATTGGTGGGTCCCACCGGCTGCCGGCCCATTGGTCGACAGGCCGGCCCCACCGCTTGGAGGGTCTTTTCGGGGGCTGGTTACTGTTGCCTCGCCTCTGATGATGAGGGCTTTGTCAAGGTAAGCATGGCTACAGTGCTGCCGCCTTGTGGGCGCTCACTGTAGCCTTACCTCGTCTTGTCTGCTTAATGGTGCGCGCGCCCCGGGGAGGGGAGCAAGCCGGCTGCAGGAAGCCAGCCTGGCCTTAGGCCGGTTGGGGGAGGCCAGGCCGCCTTCGGGTGTCTCTCTGACCGAAGGGGCCCGCCGCCTCTGGGCCGTACCAATGGCCTATCGTGGATGGCGTCATGATTCGCATGGCAACAGTGCCTCGCTGGACAGGAGATGTCCGCCCTGTATGGCGTACTGTAGCCATGCACGTTCCGAGATTCGAGGGTGGCAGGTTCCACTGTAGCCACGCCCCGTCTTGTCACTGTTATGGGGGGTTGACTTTAGGGTGCGGCCCATGGCCGCCTGCCATGGGCCAGCTTTCTTAGAGCCGGTCCTTCATGGGCCGGCTTCTTGGAGTCGGTCCTTCATGGGCCGGCTTTCTTGGAGTCGGCCCTGTTGTGGCGTCCCCCAAAGATTGTTTATGGCCGGCCCGCCTTCCGCTAGTCGGCCTAGGTGATAGCCGGCCGGAAGAAGGTGGCCCCGGGTCTTGGGCGCTTCAAGGCTCGGTGGGCCCATTGTTTTTTCTGAGGGCCAAAGGGAGCCGGTTAGGCTACCCGTGGTCATTTACTCCGACAGTAGTCCCCGAAGCTGGTTGGGCTTCGCGGCTGAAGGGGGAAACGAGAAGCTCGACCAGCTTCCTATCCCGAAGAGCCGGCAGCTAGGAGCTGGCCTCCCTTGCGCGTGCCTTCTCGGCGAAGCCTTCTCAATTTCCAAAGGTGGGAAACAGCTAACGCGCCAGTCAAGTGGCGGGCTGACCGCCCGCCATCCGCGCACCATGTGGCGCCCTTCGGCTGGAAGGGCCTGCCAGCCCACGCGCGTGACGGGCCGCCGCCACAGGCCAGGGCCCACCACTTCCGCGCCTCGGCCCGTGCGCGGATCTTTTGTGCCCCGAACCGACCGCATGTCTTCCGGTGGTGGTTCCCACTCGCCAGCAAGGCGCAATAATCGCGGGTCGTGGGGGAGTGGGCGCAGTTAATCCCACGCCCCCCGCGCCTCGCCTCCTCGGCTTCACCGCGCGAGGCTATAAGTAGGGGCGGGGAGGGGGAGCAGCAGTCGTTCGCACGCTCGCCCTCGCCCTGCCTCCTCGCTCTTCTTCCTCGCCGTGGTAGCCCTTCGCTGTGCTCCCGCTCCGCCATTCTTTTCTTCTTCCCAGCGTGCCACAGGCTTGCTACCTCCGCGCCAAGCGCTCTCCGCCGCCACACTTGCCGCCATGGCTCCGACGTCGAGCTCTTGGGACGGCTCCACCGTCCGCGACGACCACATCGATTTCCTCCGCAAGACGCGGCGGCTGCCGGGCGAACATCTTGTGCGAGTCCGTCTTGCGCTAGCGAGGGAGGTTTCGCCGACGCCGGAGGAAGGCAAGCGAGTGATATTCTACTCGCACTGCCTGCACATCATCGGCCTCCCCGCGAGCGGCTTCTTCGCGCATTTCTCGACTTCTACCATCTTCAGCCGCACCACCTCACCCCCAACACAGTGGTGCTGCTGTCGGCCTTCGTCTCGTTGTGCGAAGGTTTCCTCGGCATCCTCCCCACCATCGAGCTCTGGGGGGAGTTTTTCCAATCCAAGCTTGGCACGGTCGTCGCGGGCGTGCCGGCTCCATGCGGTGCCTTCATCACCATAAGGAGGTCCACCACCGACAACCCATTCCCTCCTATCGCGCTGATCCAGTCGGTGAAGATCTGGCAACGTTCTTACTATTACGTGAAGAACGTTGCCCCGAACGGTGATTACGTCAACTTGCCGGCTTACATGGCCGGCCCGCCGGCTGCGAGGCCGGCTTCATGGTCCTACCGGGCCAGGTCGCTAACGCCGGCTGGAGCTGGTGCCGTCGCCTGGCTTCGGGTGCTAGTCCAGTCGGAGCGCCTGGCCGGGCCGGACTTGATCGCCGCCTTCGTCGAGTGTCGGGTTCTTCCGTTTGAGGGCCGCCCTCATCTGATCTGTCAGATGAGCGGCCGCTTCGACCCAAGCCGGCTCAGCACCAGGGAGATGCCTCACGACGAGGTATCCTACATGGTGAACTACATCGCCAACTGCAAGCTCACCGAGGACTGGCAGTATGGCATGGCGCCATACTCTCGCGCCAATCCACCACCCTTGGTAAACTTTCTTTCTTCCTTCGTTACCCAATTTTCTGTTCTGGCCGACTCTTGACCAGTCGACTTGTCTTCAATCAGAATCCTCTCCTTCATCCTTCGGCCGGGACCGCTGGGTCGGAGCGTGAGTTCGCCCCCGATCATGAGGCGGACGACTTTGAGGACGCCGACCTGGGGGCAGCCGCCCTGGACGACGACACCGCGGGGGGTGGCGACTAAACGGGCGGCTCCGGCTTCACTGTCGGCTTCGACGACTGGCCCGATGATGACGAGGCCGATCCCATTCCGCGCTGCCAGCCGGCGACCGACCCCCAAGGCGCTGGCACATCCGGCGGGCCAACCGCGCGAGGCGGCGCACAGAAGCGTCGGGCGGCGCCGACTCTCATCGGCGGCCGGTCGAAGAAGCCCAAGGGATCCACGGCGGCGACCAAGCGGGACGAGGCGGCCGTGAAGGCGGCCCACTTCCGCAAAGTGGTGAAGCAGCTGCAGGCGGTCTCGGCGTAAGTTCTGATCCTTACGCACTTCTCTTTCTTTCTTTAGTTGATGTTCTTCTAAGTCCTTTCTCCATTTGTCAACCAGGGCCCCGCTCTCTCTCTTGAGCGGACTACCGCCGCCACCATAGTCGGCGGAGCGGGAGGATCTGGGGGCTCCCGTCTCATAGACCCCCGCGCCGAGCTTCAGGCGGCGACGGAGCGGAACACGCGGGAGGCGCGGGAGGAGCGGGAGGCGGAGGAGCGAAAGGCAGCCGCCTCCGAGTCAGCCCAGGAGACGACGGCGGAGTCGGCCGACGCGCATTCCGACGTGGCAGCCAGGGCCCGGGCGGAGGCCGAGGCCGCAGAGAGGACAGTGGAGGTCCTGCGTGACCACCCTCCGCATCTTGTCATCCCCCTCCGCTGCGCGCCCCCGAACGTCTCGGTGCCCCCGCTGGAGGAAACTGGCCGCGACCCACCGGCGATGGAGAGGGAGGGGGGCAACGTAGTCGTCCCGGAGGGTGAAGTGGTGCTGCCTCCGTCGGCCGGGACTGACCAAGGCGGCCAGCCCGAGGTGCCTCCTGAGCAGCCGGCGGGAGGAGAGCCGACTGCAACGACAGATCTTGTGGTCCTGTCACCGGGTCGCCGGCGTGCGGAGAGGACGACTTCAGAGCCGGATCCGCAGAGGGCGGCCGGCTCCAGCTCGTTGTCACATGATCTGGAGTCGGCCATGGCTAGCTCGCCGGGGTGGACGCCGGGCGGTGGGATGGCCGCGCTGAACTTGGTGGCGCAAGATGTTCGTAGCCGGCTTTAGGCTTAGGCCACCATGCTGCAGCAGTGTACCCGAGAGTTTCTTGTGACTTGGGCGGTCGTCCGGGTGAGTTCTTTGCTCTTGATTTTTTCCATGGGGGCGCGTTAGCGTACCCACTGGGTGTAGTCCCCGAGTTCCGAGTTGGCTGCTGAGCAGGCGGCTTGGAACTTCTTCAAAGAATTTGCTTTACTGATTTGCTCTTGCTTGCTTCTTAGTCCTGTTTGCAGGATTATCACAACCTCCACGCCGCTACCTTTAACTCCCAGGTCTGGGAGGCAAATCAAAGGGCCGCTGATCTGACGGAGAGCCGGCGTGAGTGTCTTTGTTTTTTATCTCATGTCGGGGCGCGTCAGTGCACCCACTGGGTGTAGTTCCCGAGATTCGGGCCGACTGCTGAGCAGTCGGGTCGGATCTTTCTTGCCGACTTCTTTCTTAACTTCTTCTTTCCATACTGGCAGGAGCCAACGCCGACTTGAGGCAGCAGCTGGGCGTGGCCCAGACCGCCCTTCGCACCAAGGAGGGCGAGCTCAGTGCCTTGGCTCAGGAGCGTGACCGCCTGGCCAAGAAACTAGCCGACCAGGAGGAAAGCCACAAGGAGGCCCTGAAGGCGGCGCAGGACAGTGAGGCCGCCCTCAAAGACGAATACGGGACCGAGGCAAGGCAAGCTCTGAGCAAAGGCTACGGCCGAGTCGAGGACTTGGTTGACGGCAGGCTGCCTTCTTCTTCACTCTTTGCTTGTCCTTGTAAGCCAGTTTATCTCCTAACTTGCTGTGTTTCTTTCTTCTTTGTGAAGAGTACTTTCCTGGCTATTCCGTCGCCGCCAACCAAGCCATCGAAGCCCACCGTGAAGCCCGGCGTCAGGCTGGGGTTGAGATCGCGCCGGATGCCAACCGGTCGCTTGAGGAGCAGCTTCTGGCAATCCAGGCCCGCCTTCAGCCGGCCTACCGCATGCTCCGCCGGCTTCAGTGTGCCGGAGCACAGCTGCTGGCCGCCATCTGGCTGGCGAAGTAATTCCTCGCACCCCCAGCCGTATTGCCGACTGGCTGGAGGTAGCCGTCGGTCACCTTGAGGCCTGGAAGGCTTCAGCAGCTCGATCGGGCGCTCGCCGGGCGCTAGAGTTCATCCGGGCTTGGTACCCTGGGCTGAACTTGGACTAACTGCGCACCTGGCGGCAGGAGGCTGACGAGGAGCTGGAGGCGGTGCGGCCGGCTATCATCCAGCGCGCCTCGGCGATCGTCGACTTCAGCGACACCGGCGCCTTTGCTCCTGAGGTGAACGAGGACGGCATCGTGTAGCTGGAGGAATGGTTCGGGCTGAACCCGGCCGACGGTGAAGACTCAGCGAAGGAGATTGACTCCAGCGATGAGGGCGAAGAGGAGGAGGAGGAAGACGGCAAAGACGCTGTGCCAGATGTTCGAGCAGCCAGCTAGCCTCAGCCTGACCGTGCATCCAGCAAGGAGGCGCGCGCGAATGCTCCGCCTGCCGCCGGCGACGACCAGGCCGAGACTCGCCAGCCGGCCACTCCTCCAATCGACACTGCCATCTCAACCAATCTTCCCGACGCTCCGGGCGCTCCCTTGGCTTGATTCACTGTTTTTATTTTCCTGCTTGACACTCTTCGAACAAATTTGTTATCTTTGCGCAATTCCACCCACTGGGGGTGTATTCAAACTTCGTTGAATGCCGGCCTCTCGAAGGCTTTTTGTGTAAATATTATTATGCATGAGCTTGGCTTCCATTCCTACTTGCTTTTTATCTCTCGGCTTTTTTCCTTTGCCGACTTCCCTTGGTTGCCGCCTTCCCAGCCGGACAGCTGCTCTACAGTCTGTGGCCGGGTAAGGAGTTCAGCCGTCTGGAAGGCAAGTACTCAAGCTTTATTAGATTGTAGCAGAGTAGGAAAGGAAGCCGGCCAACCGACTGCTTCGACAGCCGGATGGCGAGGGGGAAGCCGGCTTGTGTTATGTAAGTTCGTTAGTCCTTAGCCATTTTTCATGTGGGCATCCTTTCCGCCTTCAACTCTCGCTAGTCGGGCAGCCGATTCTTCGAGCTGTGCCTTTCGCAAGAGAGGGCTTGGGTGTCGGCACATTACTTGTCTGACTGCAGGTAGAACTTGGACATAACTCAAGGCGGCGAGTCCCCGGGCCGACTAGTCAAACCTGGTGCCGGACGGAGAAAATAAATGTAGTGGGATAACCATGGGTATGATACCCGGCATACATAGATAAAATAGGGTAGTCCACGAGAACTCCTCTGGGGGCCCGTTGTCTCATACTTAATACAAATGGTAGTGTGATACATACTACATTTCAACTGTAAAATCTTCGAAGAAGATTGGCGTTCCATGGGCGCTCCGATTCCTTGCCGGAGTCGTCCCTCTTGCGTGCCTTCGGCTTCTGTGCGTCGATTAAGTAATAGGAGTCGTTTCCCAGAGCCCGGCTGATGACGAAGGGGCCTTCCCAAGGGGCTGAGAGCTTGTGCTGGCCGGCTGTTCGCTGTATCAGCCGGAGCACAAGGTCTCCCTCTTGGAAGGATCTTGGCTTCACCCTCCGACTGTGGTAACGGCGCAGACCTTGCTGGTAGATGGCGGACCGGTTGAGGGCTAACAACCGGCTTTCTTCCAGCAAGTCGACACCGTCTTCTCTTACTTCTTTAGCCTCCGCCTCCATGTACATGGTGACCCGAGGTGAGTCGAATTCGATGTCAGTTGGGATGACAACGTCGGCACCATATACAAGGAAGAAAGGGGTGAAGCCGGTTGACTTGCTTGGGGTAGTGCACAAACTCCAGAGGACGGCCGGTAGCTCGTCGAGCCAGCATCCGGCCAAATGCTCCAATGGCACGACCAGTCGGGGCTTGATGCCAGAGAGGATGAGGCCATTTGCTTGCTCGACTTGGCCATTTGACTGTGGGTGGGCAACGGACGCTAAGTCCAGTCGGATGCCCTGTGTCGCGCAGAAACGTGCCAGTGCTCCCTTGGCAAAATTTGTGCTGTTGTCGGTGATGATGCTGTGTGGCACGCCATACCGGGTTGTAATATCTGCAATGAATGTCACGGCAGTCGGCCCATTCAGTTTTTTGATCAGCTTTGCTTCAATCCACTTGGTAAATTTGTCCATGGCGACAAGCAAATGTGTCATGCCGCTGCGCGCCGTATTGAATGGGCCGACCATGTCCATCCCCCAGGCGGCAAAGGGCCAAGTGATGGGGATGGTCTTGAGTGCAGAAGCCGGCAGGTGTTGCTTGGAGCCGAAGACTTGGCACCCTTTGCAGTGTTTGACTAGTTCCTTGGCATCCTCCAAAGCAGTCGGCCAGAAGAATCCGTGGCGGAAAGCCTTGGCGACGAGCGCCCTGGAGGCGGCATGGTGGCCGCATTCGCCTTGGTGGATGTCTTCGAGGATTGCTATGCCTTTCTCTGGCTCGACGCAGTGCTGGAAGACTCCGGTAGCACTACGCCTGACTAGCTCTTGGTTCATTATTGTGTAAGCTCCGGCTCGGCGTTGGACTTGTCTTGCCGAGATCTCATCAATCGGTAGCTCTCCATTTACCAGAAAACGAAGGATGGGCTGGGCCCATGATGGAGCTGTGATTTCTTCGACTGCCAAAACGGCTACTGCAACCAGGGTGGGCGGGCTGGGTTGTGAGGAGTTGGAGTCGGCCTCCGCCTGCTGTGTTGCTGCAGTCCCCGGGCCGGGTTCGACTATGGCAGTCCCCGAGCCGACTGCCGAAGTCCCCGGGCCGCCTGCCTAGTCCCTGAAGTCGGATCCGACTGCGTCGGGGTCAAGCGGCACGTAGATGGAACTGGATTCCGGAGACGGCTTGATAGATGGCTTGAGGAGGCGTTGGAGGGCGACGCCGGTTGGTATAGCTTGTCGGGTGGAGCCTATTCGTGCCAAGGCATCTGCTTGCTCATTGTCGGCCCGTGGCATGTGAAGGAACTCGCACCCCTCGAAATATCCGCTGAGCTGCTGGACGAGGAAACAGTAGCTTGCCATGTTTGCATCCTTGGCATCCCAGTCGCCGGATGATTGTTGAACCACTAAGTCCGAGTCGCCATATCACAGGATCCGGCGGATGCCGAGTTCCTTGGCTAGCCGGAGCCCGTGTATGAGCGCCTCGTACTCGGCCACATTGTTAGAGGCGGCGAAGTGGATTTGCAGTGTGTATCTGAGTTTGTCGCCCTTGGGAAAAGTGAGGACGATGTCGGCTCCCAAGCCGGTGTGGATCTTGGATCCGTCAAAATGCATCCGCCAATGAGTGGAGTCGGGGGCCGGTGGCAGGTACTGGGTCTCGGCCCAGTCGACGAGGAAGTCGGCCAATGCTTGGGACTTGATGGCGGTGCGGGGCTGATAGTAGATTGTGTAAGGAGCCAGCGCGATGGCCCATTTCGCCACTCGGCCGGATGCGTCCCGGCTGCCTATGATCTCGGCCAGCGAGGCAGTGCATACGACCGTGATGGGATGTTCTTGAAAATAGGGCTTGAGTTTCTTGGAAGCGAAGTACACACCATAGCACATTTTCTGATAGTGCGGGTAGTTCTGTTTTGAGGCGGACAATACTTCGCTCAAATAATATACCGGCCTCTGGACTAGCTGAGCTCGGCCTTCTTCTGGACGCTGGACTACGATGACCGTGCTGACCACCCGGCTGGTGGCGGCGATGTAGAGGAGCATGGGCTCCTTCTTTGTTGGGGCCGCCAAGACAGGTGGTGTGGACAACATCTTCTTTAGCTCGTGGAAAGCTTGGTCCCCTTGGTCATTCCTCTCAAAGTGAGTGGGCTTCTTCATGAGTCGGTAGAGGGGGAGAGCCTTTTCTCCGAGCCGGCTCATGAAGCGGTTTAAGGACGCCAGGCATCCGGTGAATTTTTGAACGTTCGCAGCTTGGTAGGGACCTTCATTCTCTCTGTGGCCTTGATCTTCACTGGGTTGCACTCGATGCCGCGTTCGGAGACCAGGAAGCCTAGAAGCTGGCCGGCTGGTACCCCGAACACGCACTTCTCCGGGTTGAGCTTGATCTGAAACCGGCGCAAATTCTCAAAGGTCTCCTTGAGGTCTTCCAGCAGGGTGCCGTGCTTCTCCGTCTTCACCATGACATCGTCTACGTAGATGTGGGCATTTCTGCTGAGTTGCTTGAGGAGGCATTTCTGCATGCAACGCTGAAAGGTGGCTCCGGCATTTCTCAAGCCGAATGTCATGGTCAGGCAACAGAAAGCTCCGAATGGGGTGATGAAGGCGGTCTTCAAGCGATCAGCCGGGTTCAACTTTATATGGTGGTAGCCTGAATAAGCATCCAAGAAACTTAACAGCTCACATCCGGCTGTGGAGTCTATCACTTGGTCAATCCTTGGCAGGGCGAACGGATCTTTAGGGCAGGCTTTGTTGAGGCTGGTGTAGTCGATGCACATGCGCCACTGCTTGTTCTTCTTCAACACGAGGACTGGGTTGGCAAGCCATTCCGGAAAGAACACTTCCATGATGAAGCCGGCTGCCAGAAGCCGGGCTATTTCTTCTTCGACTACTCTTCTCTTCTCTTCCGACAGGCGGCGCAAGGGCTGCCTGACCGGCTTTGCGTCAGATCGGACGTGTAGCTTGTGCTCGGCGAAATCCGTCGGGACACCCGGCATGTCTTTGGGAGACCATGCAAAGACGCCCAATTCTCATGGAGGAAATCGACGAGCTCACTTTCCTATTTGCTGTCAAGGCCTGTGCCTATGACAGCGTGCCTCTCCGGGTGCTCCGGGTCCAGAGGTATCTTCTTTGTCTCCTTGGCCGGCTGGAAAGAACCTTGAGCTTCACATTCTTTGGGGTCAGGAGACAAGGCCGGCTGCTTGCCAGCCAAGGTCACAATTCGATCCAGCATCTTCTTTTCTTCGGCGATCACGAGGGACTCGGCCAGCCGACTGCTGGCTGCTGCACACTCAGAAGACTTCTTGTAGTCTCCATCTATGGTGATAATGCCCTTGGAACTCGGCATCTTCATCTTGAGGTAGGCGTAGTGGGGCACAACCATAAACTTGGCCAATGCTGGTCGGCCAAGCAATGCGTGGTACGGGCTCTCCAAATCCACTACCTCGAACCATATTGCCTCTCGGCGTAAATGATCCTTGTCCCCAAAGAGGACATCCATCTTGATCTTGCCGACTGGTGAGCAGGACAGGCCGGGTACGATGCCGTGGAGCATAGTCCGGCTTGGCATGAGTTGCTTCGGCTTGATGTTGAGCTTCTCCATTGTATCTCGGTACAGTATGTTGATACTGCTCCCGCCGTCTATCAGCACGCGGGAGAATCGGGCGGCACACCCCTCCGTCGCCAGGGTGGCATCCAAAACCAGGGCATAGGAGCCAGGAGACGGCATCACCTCTGGGTGGTCGTCCCGGCTCCAGCTGATGGGCTTCTCTGACCAATGCATGAACTCAGGGTTACTAGAGGTGACTGCATTGACTTCTTGCTGCTGTCGGTGTCGGCTGCGCTGATCTTCTGTCTGGCTGGTGAACACGATGTAGGCGGCTTGCTCGTTGGGGAACTCGTCTTGGACAGCTCCAACTGCAGGCCGAGCGGCCGGCTGCTGCGGGGCAGGAGGCGGCTGGCCTGCAGGTGGAGGCGGCAACAACCCCTCGCCCTTGGAGATTCGGGTGTGCCAATGACACTTCCGAGTTGTATGGTTAGACGGCTTCGCGCCGCTGTGGAACTTGCAGGGGGCGTCGAGGGTTTGCTCATAGGAGAAAGCCGGCTGCCAAGCCGGCCTGCCGCCCTTCTGCTTCTTAGGAGCCGGCCGTCCCTCAGGCTGCTCTTCTTCGATCGTGGCCACCTGCGGGCTAGTGGAAGGCGGCATAGGGGCCTTGTGCTTGTGGTCGTTTTGATACGGGTGCCTACTTGATTCTCCAGCCGGCGTCTTGGGAGCTGGTGCCAGCACTTTTCTGGAGGCGTCTACCCGGAGCTCAGTCTTCATTGAGGAGTCGGCCGTGGCGTATTTGTCCGCGATGATCAGTAGCTCATCAAGGGTTGCCGGCTCGTCGCAGAGGAGTCGGTGCTTGAGGAGAGTTCCCTCGCGGCACCCGGCGGTGAAGTATTCTATGGCCTGGACCTCGTGCACCCCTTCGCAGGAGTTGCAGAGCTCGGCCCGACGCGTGAGGTAGTCATGGGTTGATTCGCTGGGCCCTTGTACGCACAAGGAGAGCTGTCGGGGCTTGGGAGTCCACTTGTAGGTGCTGGTGAAGTTGCGTATGAAGGCTTCGGTGAAATCCAGCCAGCTATTGATGCTATAAGGCTTGAGGCTGTTGAGCCAGGTGCGCGCCGTGCCTTGGAGCATCTGGGGGACATATTTCACGGCAACGCGTCGGTTGCCGTTCGCTATGCAAACTGCGGTGGAGTAGTCGATCAACCAGTCTTCCAGCTTCACGGAGCCGTTGTACTTGGGCGTGTCTCTTGGGAGCGAGAATCCTTTGGGAAAGGGCTCGTCGCGGATGTGAGGGATGAAACAAGGCAGGCCGACATCATCTTCTTCTTCCAGGGCCAGGGATCACGCAAGGCGGTCGATCTGATGGCGGGCATCATTTTCGCCGACTCCTTCACGGCGACCAAGTCGGCCGCTAAGAGTCGGATGCTCGACAGGTGGTGGGTTGGGATATCTTTCCCCGCGAGGCGGAGGAGCTGGCAGGTCGCCTCGTCGTTCCACTACTCGGGGACGGCCTTCTGCGTCGCGCTCGATGGTAATGTGAGTCCGGCTGCGGCTAGCAGCCGTCTCCTTCTCTTGTCTTGTACGGGCGCCGCCCACAGTCGGCGTACGTGACGTGGCGCCGTGCTCTCGGCGAGGGGGGCTTCCAGCCTGGACGCCGGCTTCACGCCACGCTGCGGCCATGTCGATCAGCTGCTGGATGCATCTGGTCATGTAGGGGAGCTCGTCGGCCCCCAGTCTGTTTAGCTCGTCAACGATCGACTGGGCGGCGCGTAGATTCTCGAGGGGCGTGGCGTAAACCGGGTGGTCCGCTCCCAGCATGCTGGCGATGGCCGCGCCGCATTTATTGACAACGCCGACTTGGCTTGGCCCTTCTGGAGGCGGCGTGCCGAAGGCGGACCAGTCGACTTCGCGCTGGTGGGCTTCCGTGAGGCGTCTCATGGTGGCTATCTTCTGGCCCTCCACACGGAGGGCAAGGCGGCGTGCCTCCAGCGTCTCAGCGTCAGCGTTCGCCGGGATGATGGCGGACAGATCGTGCAGTGAGGCCTGCAGGGCGTCGCGGGCGTTCTTGTCGGAGGCGACACCATGGCTGATGACCAACACTTCGGTGACGGTGCTGCCGCCACTGTCAGCTCGAGGGAGAGGGTTGTCGAAGATGATCACGTCGGAGGGGAAGGCGTCGAGCGACGCCGTGTCGGAGTCGACCAACATCGGGTCGGTGGAGCCGACCGACTCCAAGTCCGCGGTAGGCTCGCCAGAGACGTGGAGTTGGTCGAGGAGGCTGACGAGGCGGCTCTCGGGGCAGCATGTGCCCGCGTCGGATGCGGGCTCGTCGAAGATGCGAGTCTCGCCTAGAAGATCGACGAGGCAGCTCGCTGCGCAGGCATCGTCGACGCTTTGCAGTGCGTCGGGCAAGCGCCATCGGGCGTGCCGGGCTGGCTACGCTCGCTGGGGAGGAAGAGGGTTCCCGTCTAGAGCAGGTCTCTGGACGACGGTGCACCTGGCCCCATGGTGGGCGCCAAATGTCGGGTGGTAGGTGCGACATATGCCAACGGGTGGCTTATCATTGTGGGAGCCAGTAAGACATCGCCGGTGCCTGGAAACGGGATAAGGCGAAACATGCACGCCGGCGGATCTTACCCAGGTTGGGGGCTCGCCGTGGAGATTATACCCCTACTCCTGCTTTGCGGGGTCTCCACATGATCACTAGATCGATAAGAAGCTACAAGAGGCTCTTTGAGCTGTTCGGTGGGAGGAGGAAGAAGGGCAAGGCTAGCTCTCTTCTCTCCCTATGGTAGTGTCTAAAACTCTCTGAGATCCACCCTTTGCATGGGTGTCCCTGGGGTTTATATAGGCCTACCCCCCGGGGGTACAATGGTAATCCGGCTGGGCGTGGGTCCAGGCCGTCAGCGTCTACAGTCGCTGGCTTCTCCACCGGCTCCTGGGGCCCGCCGATTGGTGGGTCCCGCCGGCTGCCAGCCCATTGGTCGACAGGCCGGCCCCACCGCTTGGGGGCTCTTGTCGGGGGCTGGTTACTGTTGCCTCGCCTCTGATGATGAGGGCTTTGTCAAGGTAAGCATGGCTACAGTGCTGCCGCCTTGCGGGTGCTCACTGTAGCCTTACCTCGTCTTGTCTGCTTAATGGTGCGTGCGCCCCGGGGAGGGCTGCAAGCCGGCTGCAGGAAGCCGGCCTGGCCTTAGGCCGGTTGGGGGAGGCCAGGCCGCCTTCGGGTGTCTCTCTGACCGAAGGGGCCCGCCGCCTCTGGGCCATACCAGCGGCCCGTCGTGGATGGCGTCATGATTCGCATGGCAACAGTGCCTCGCTGGACAGGAGATGTCCGCCCTGTACGGCATACTGTAGCCATGCACGTTCCGAGATTCGGGGGTGGCAGGTTCCACTGTAGCCACGCCCCGTCTCGTCATTGTTATGGGGGGTTGACTTTAGGGTGCGGCCCATGGCCGCCTGCCATGGGCCGACTTTCTTGGAGCCGGTCCTTCATGGGCCGGCTTCTTGGAGTCGGTCCTTCATGGGCCGGCTTTTTTGGAGTCGGCCCTGTTGTGGCGTCCCCCAAAGATTGTTTATGGCCAGGCCGCCTTCCGCTAGTCGGCCTAGGTGATAACCGACCGGAAGAAGGCGGCCCCGGGTCTTGGGCGCTTCAAGGCTCGGTTGGCCCATTGTTTTTTCTAAGGGCCAAAGGGAGCCGGTTAGGCTACCCGTGGTCATTTACTCCGACAGAGGAGCACTGGCCCGGGGGGGGGGGTAAATAAAGATGACCCTCAGGCTCCGGAAACCCAAGGGAAAAAGGCTTAGGTGAGGCAAATGGTAAAACCAAGGTTGGGCCTTGCTGGAGGAGTTTTATTCAAAGCGAACTATCAAGGGGGTCCCATAAATCACCCAACCGCGTAAGGAACACAAAATCAAGGAACATAACACCGGTATGACGGAAACTAGGGCGGCAAGAGTGGAACAAAACACCAGGCATAAGGCCGAGCCTTCCACCCTTTACCAAGTATATAGATGCATTAATTAAATAAGAGATATTGTGATATCCCAACATAATCCTGTCCATCATGGAGCAATCTTCAACTTCACCTGCAACTAACAACGCTATAAGAGGGGCTGAGCAAAGCGTTAACATAGCCAAGCAACGGTTTGCTAGGAAGGGTGAAAATGTTAGAGGCTGACATGGCAATTTGGGAGGCTTGAAGAGCAAGTGATAGGTACCACATCATGGCGATAGAACGAAGCAACTAGCATAGCAATGATAGTAGTGAGATCCAGGGTAGTGGTCATCTTGCCTGAAATCCCGCAAGGAAGAAGAATGATTCCATGAAGAAGACGAACGGATGAAGACGAACCAAGCGTAGTCGAACGAATCCTCACGACCGCAACGAAACAGGAACTAACGAGAAGGAGCACAACCGGAAAGAAGCAAACAAAAAGGTAAACACACAAAACATAGACATGGCATGATGCTCAACCAAGTATGATGCATGACAAAGGCTAAATGAAGCTACTCATGGCAAGAGATGATGCATACAAGAGCAACACATCAAAGCAAGTTTAAATGAGGCCGGAAACAACAAATAACAAATCCGGTAAGTCCTCATATGCAAATTTCGAAGTTGGTCCAGATCTGAATAAACCTTATGTTCAAGTTGTTAAACAGCAAGTTAAGATGCACCAAGATGATCTACACGAAATTCTAGTTAAGTTACATATAAAGTTCATTTAGTTCGGAGCTACGGCCTAGAAGATATGAGCAAAACAAGTAAAACTTGGTATTGATGCAAAATGCATTCAAACATCAAGCAAACACTCTAAAAATAAGGATTCAACATGATAAGATGAAACTACATGCAAATCTAAGCAAGTTTTATATAAAGCACACTCAAAACGGAGCAACGGTTCAACACATACACATGAAACAAGTTTAAAGGACAAGCTGTCCAAAACAGCAATCAGGCATCTAGCAAGCATCAAAACAATATGCTACAGCACCTCAACATGAAAACAAAATGCATGGACATGATGTACAGGTAAAGCATGGCGAAACATGAACACTGAGATATTTCCAGAAATCACTATAACATGCTCAAAAGGACATGGCAAGATTGCAAATAATAATAGTTCACAAACTTGGCACAAAATCAGAGCATGGCAGAAATAACATCAGGTTGAAATGTTTGGAGCTATCAAACAACATGTTACAACAAGCTATCATGGAAAATAGAGCATGGCATGCTAATACTAACGAGAAAGAACAAAACTTCCTTACTGCACTAATTCAAAAGATCGACAGCAAAGATGGTAGGATCAATGCAAACATGGCAAGTGATATGACATATTCAGACATGGCAGGAACAACGATGAGTAGGCATGTTGGTGAGATTGTACGACTCACCACAGAGCAATACATGGCATGAAAAGGTGTCCAACAGTTAGATGACATATTTACGAAGCTAAGTATGGCAAGAGCAAGTTTATAGGGTGCATGGATCACTAGCAAGACACATGGCAAAACTGAACTTCATGTTACCAGGCTGACAGAAACATTATTTAGCAATTTGAGAGCAAGATTACAACAATCTACAGCAGGCTATAAATGCAAACAAGGGAATGGATGGATAGAACATGACATGTGTAATAAAATATCCTTAGTGAACATCTCCAGATTATGCATATAATGACTTGTAGCAGTAGGTTTACCTAGGATCATGATTTAACAGATTCAGGCTAGCAAAACAGTAACATCAAGTACCCTACTTCACGAGCTTAATGCACTCACGACAAGACTCACAAAAATACATGGATTGCACCACTTTAAATATGGCATGATGTAGCTCAAACCTCACGTAGACATCTATCTCATAGGATGCACACACAAAATGCAATGAAAAAGATAAAACAGCAAGTTCTGTTAACAGACAGCAATTAACATCATATAGCACTTTGCAATGATGATAATGGCATGAAGATGGACTCAGACAAGCATGGCACAATGGAACAAAATTAAGAGCATCTCACAGCGAACATTTTTATATATCACACGCACAAAACGGAGCAGCACACGTGAAGTTATGGCATGCATAACATAGCACCAAAATGCAAACATTTCGGGACTTGGCAGAAAATTTCACCTTGCAAAAAACCGGATGGAGGGGTACGGGATGGGTCGAGGACGCGTTTGGATACAAGGATAGGGACGTCCAAGGTTGGTGTCATCCCGGCGGCTGGGCGAGGTCGGGCCGGCGACGACTGACGTCGCGCGTCGGCGGCGATGGCCGGAGGTGACCGGGGAGGCGAGGGTGAAGCAGCCCCGGACCGGATTTGGCCGGATCCGGCCGGCGGCAAGCGGGATCGGCGGCGAAGGGCGCGGGCGACGAGCTCGCGGGCGAGGAGAGATCGGGCGGAGGTCGGCCGCGCAGTCCGGGGCGGCGCGGAGGCCGGCAAGCGGGCAGCGAAACTCCGGCGGGAGCTCGAGTGAAGCAGCGGGTGGCGGAGGCGCGGTGCCCAAGGCCGGCGAGGCAACGGGGAGCTGAGGCGCGGTCGAGCAGC
>NC_041391.1:466659776-466831972 GCF_002162155.2 Triticum dicoccoides | reverse complement strand
GTCCGGCGGCGCGGAGGAATAGGAGGCTAGGGTTCATACACGAAAAATGGAGGGGGAGGACCTATTTATAGCTAGAGGGAGCTATGAGAGTCCAAATGAGGAGCGGTTTTCGCCCACACGATCGTGATCGAACGACCGAGATCATGGAGGGGGTTTGGATGGGCTCATGGGATGTGGTGAAGAGGGGCTGGGCTGCAAAGAGAGAGGGGTTACGGGCTACGCGGTTAACCGTTAGGGCATCAAACGACCTCCAAATGGAACGAAATTTGTCGGGCGGTCTACCGGTGATATACCAAGGCCACTCGGCAAATCTTGGCCCATTCCAAGAACGTTTTTATCCCTCTCACAAAACAAGGTCTGAGAGGTGCGACGGGCACGTGCGAGTGTGTCTGTGCTCAGAACGGACAACAGAGATAACCGGCGGAACCCGAACGGATGCAAGTTTTGAAAAACATGCAGATGAAATGCAGATGATGACATGGCAAAATGCAACACGGAAGTAAATGACATGGCAACGACGGCGAATAGCTGGAAGACACCTGGCGCATCGGATTTGGGGCGTTACAACTCTCCTCCACTAACAAGAGATCTCGTCCCGAGATCTTAGGAATGAGACGGAAGGGAAAGAGGACGAGGTGAATAAGAATGCAAGAGAGAAGTTTAACAAGGTCGAGAGCACTCGGGTAGAAAGAGAAACGATGAATATGACGAGAATCAAAAGTTCATGGAATAAGGCAGACTCTGAAACCACTCCGGTTAGAACAAGATAGAAAAGGAATGAATAAAAGAATTTGGGCAGCACTCCGGCTGAAAATGGAAGGAATAGAACATGAACTTCACAAGATGGAATGACACCTGACGAGATGAACATGCAATGCCACCGGAAGAATTGAAAGAATTGGATGAAAAGAACTTAGGAGGAAGGATTGAATGGAGTTGTTGAGAGAATCAACAACGAAAGAATAAGCTTGTTGTGGACTTATCAAAAACATCTCAAAACTTGAGGTGAAATTATACCACAACCAAAAGTCTGAATAGCTGAGAAGAATGAAGAAAATGCAAAACTCCACTTCATAAGAATACAGAGAATTAATTGCACTTCAAGACGTGAGAAGAAAAGATACTTGAACTCCTCCAACAAAATCTTGATGAACTCTTGAAGAATGAATTAAATCATGAAGAACCACCAGGAAGAACTCCGGTGACGAAAGGATGATGAGATAGAATGAAGGATGAAAGAATAAGATGAGCCTTGCGATGATTTAGATGGAGGTTCCGACGAAATGGCCGAGTAATTTTTAACTCCGGAAAAGAAAAGATGAAAACACTTGGAACTAGAATTTATTCATCAAGAACAAACTCCGAAGGAAGGGATTACTTGACGATGATGAAGTAAGAATAAGAATTATGTTTTGCTTATCTTCATCCAATTTAATTGATGACAAGCGGATTTGGCATGCAACTTATTCTTGTTTAAAAAGGATTAAGGGGAATATGGCGCAAAACTTGAGAAAGTCTTCATGAACCACCGGTAGGATTGGAAAGAATGAATGAATTGATATGATAACAAAGGAAAAAGAATATGAGGAACCACCATAAGAATTAGAAAATGTCTGATGAAAGAGAATGAGTCACCGGGAAGAATTAGCAGAACAAATATGCTTGAGAGGATTTAGATGCAAAAGAATGAAGAGATAACAAGCTGATTAAAGAGCACTTGAACGAAGCACCGGGATAATTGGATAACGGTAGCTGAAATGTGAGGACGAAGAATTCTTCTGAAACGATGGCCTCTGGTGAAAAGAGAAGAAAAAACAACTCCTGACATACTCCGGATGGGTAAGAAAAGAATATCTGACAAATGGAATAATTCGAGAGGATAACATGAAGCTAGAACCGCGAATCTTCGAAAGAACAGACAAGATTTAGAGGAAAAACTCTTCTTCGGTCTTCAAATGACGACGGAAAACACCATCAAAATTACTGAGATACTCCGGAAGAATGAAAAGCAAAGAGGTTGAGCCAACAATGAAAAGAATTTGAAAGCAGTCTTGGAGAAGGCATGTGACTGATGGAATCCATTCCTACGTCACACTTGAAAAGAATTTGAGAATAACTCTGGAATAATTAGAAGAGTTAGGTAAGATCCTGGGAAAAGACCTGTGGGTTAGGGCCCACTGAAGAGATAACACCGTTGGGAAGGATTGTTGAAGAGATAGATGATGCACTGGAACAATTGAAATATTTGAATGAGGTGACAACCTCAAATTAATTGGAACACTGACGAATCTCCTGAGATGTCTTGATCACTCCGGAATGATAAACTGGCGAGAGGCGAACGAGCAGGGAAAACACTTGAGCCGAGGGAAAGAATATAATCACTACCAAAAATTGGAATTGAATCCACTGGAGAAGAAAAAGAGCTGAAGAATGTCCACCGAGAGGAGAATTCACCGGTTGAAATGATTGAGGGAAGACTGAAGAGGCTCCGCACGAATCAAAATTGATGCTCGAAAGAGACTCAGGCTCCGGGAAGAAGAGGGTGGGAGGGCGGGAGAACAAAGGCAACTTGGAAGGGGAAAAACCGATGAATAACTTCAAGAGGAAACACCGATTGAAAGAATGCAAATGCTTCGCACGAGTAGGATGGATACCTGATTACGGACTCCGGCTCCGAGAAGAAAAAGGGGTGGGTGGGTGGGAAAAGAAAACAACTGAGGATTGAACTTGCAAAAACGGAGAGGGTCGAATCACCTTGACGAGAAATGCACCGGATGCAAAGAGCTGAGAACCAACGATCAGAGAACTAACCGCGTGATCCTAAAGAAAAATTTGAAGGGGAAGAGGACTATCTCAAAACACCTATGTCAAGATTCCTCACCAGAGCGATGAAGGGGCTGAGGAGTAAAAATAATTCCTACTCTCCAATATAACTAGACTCCGAAATCAGTTTTCCTCTAGACTCGACAACGGCCAAACTACACGATCAATCAAGGGGGCTCCTAAGGTCGGTCGAGGCTCTGATACCAACTTGTCACGCCCAATATGTGAAACTATCCTACAGAGACTCGAAGGTCCCACCAAGGAAAGAACCGCATATTGATACGCTTTTGCAAGGTGGATATCATTACATCAATATTACATAGTAGATGGGGTTACATACAAGAGGCATACAATGCCACACGAATACAACATCATCATACACAAGAGCAACATCCGACTACGGATGAAACACAAACAGAAGCTCAAACAACATCCACCCTGCTAGCCCAGGCTGCCGACCTGGAACCTATCCCCTGATCAAAGAAGAAGCAGAAGAAGAACTCCAAAACAAGTAAACATCACTCTCGCGTCATGATCATCGCAATACCTGTACCTGGAACCGTTGTTGTAGTAATCTGTGATCCATGAGGACTCAGCAATCCCATTACCATGGGTATCAATACTAGCAAAGCTTAATGGGTAAGGAAGGGTAAAGTGGTGAGATTGCAGCAGCGACTAAGCATGATATGGTGGCTAACATACGCAAATAAGAGCGAGAAGAGAAGCAACGGAACGGTCGTGAAGCTAGCAATGATCAAGAAGTGATCCTGAACTCCTACTTACGTCAAACATAACCCAAAACCATGTTGACTTCCCGGACTCTGCCGAAAAGAGACCATCACGGTTACACACGCGGTTGATGCGTTTTAATTGAGTCAAGTGTCAAGTTCTCTACAACCGGATATTAACAAATTCCCATCTGCCACATAACCGTGGGCACGGCTCTCAAAAGTTTATACCCTGCAGGGGTGTCCCAACTTAGCCCATCACAAGTTCTCACGGTCAACGAAGGATATTCCTTCTCCCAGGAAGACCCGACCAGTCTCGGAATCCGGGTTTACAAGACATTTCGACAATGGTAAAACAAGACAAGCAAAACCGCCCGGATGTGCCGACAAATCCCAAAAGGAGTTGCA
Organism: Triticum dicoccoides; assembly: GCF_002162155.2. Lineage (NCBI taxonomy): Eukaryota > Viridiplantae > Streptophyta > Magnoliopsida > Poales > Poaceae > Triticum > Triticum dicoccoides. The sequence continues at coordinate 466,828,013 of NC_041391.1, read as the reverse complement.
CATATCTCGTTCTCAGGGCACACCGGATGAGCCAGACGTCGGGTTGGCATAGACCCTGGTTACCCAGGGGGCGCCGGACATCGCTTAGGTTGGACCAACACTCAGGAGCACTGGCCCCCGGGGGGGGGGGGGTAAATAAAGATGAATCTCGGGCTCCGGAAACCCAAGGGAAAAAGGCTTAGGTGAGGCAAATGGTAAAACCAAGGTTGGGCCTTGCTGGAGGAGTTTTATTCAAAGCGAACTGTCAAGGGGGTCCCATAAATCACCCAACCTCGTAAGGAACGCAAAATCAAGGAACATAACACCAGTATGACGGAAACTAGGGCGGTAAGAGTGGAACAAAACACCAGGCATAAGTCTGAGCCTTCCACCCTTTACCAAGTATATATATGCATTAATTAAATAAGAGATATTGTGATATCCCAACATAATCCTGTCCATCATTGAGAAATCTTCAACTTCACCTGCAACTAACAACGTTATAAGAGGGGCTGAGCAAAGCGGTAACATAGCCAAGCAACGGTTTGCTAGGAATGGTGAAAAGGTTAGAGGCTGACATGGCAATTTGGGAGGCTTGAAGAGCAAGTGATAGGTAGCGCATCATAGCGATAGAACGAAGCAACTAGCATAGCAATGATAGTAGTGAGATCCAGGGTAGTGGTCATGTTGCCTGAAATCCTGCAAGGAAGAAGAACGATTCCATGAAGAAGACGAATGGACGAAGACGGACCAAGCGTAAACGAACGAATCCTCACGACCGGAACGAAACAGGAACTAACGAGAAGGAGCACAACTCGAATGAAGCAAACAACAAGGTAAACACACAACACAAAGACATGGCATGATGCTCAACCAAGTATGATGCATGACAAAGGCTAAATGAAGCTACTCATGGAAAGAGATAATGCATACAAGAGCAACACATCAAAGCAAGTTTAAATGAGGCCGGAAACAACAAATAACAAATCCGGTAAGTCCTCATATGCAAATTTAAAAGTTTTTCCAGATCTGAATAAACCTTATGTTCAAGTTGTTAAATAGCAAGTTAAGATGCACCAAGATGATCTACACGAAATTCTAGTCAAGTTACATATAAATTTCATTTAGTTCGGAGCTACGGCCTAGAAGATATGAGCAAAACAAGTAAAACATGGTATTGATGCAAAATGCATTCAAACATCAAGCAAACACTCCCAAAATAAGGATTCAACATGACAAGATGAAACTACATGCAAATCTAAGCAAGTTTCATATAAAACACACTCAAAACGGAGCAACGGTTCAACACATACACATGAAACAAGTTTAAAGGACAAATTGTCCAAAACAGCAACTAGGCATCTAGCAAGCATCCAAACAATATGCTACAACACCTCAACATGAAACAAAAGGCATGGACATGATGTACAGGTAAAGCATGACAAAATATGAACACTGAGCTATCTCCAGAAATCACTAGAACATGCTCAAAAGGACATGGCAAGATTGCAAATAATAACAGTTCACAGACTTAGCAGAAAATCAGAGCATGACAAAAATAACATCAGGTTGCAATGTTTAGAGCTATCAAACAACATGTTACAGCAAGCTATCATGGAAAAATAGAGCATGACATGCTAACACTAAAGACAGCGAACAAAACTCCCTTACTGAACTAATTCAGAAGATCGACAGAAAAGATGGTAGGATCCATGCAAACATAGCAAGTGATATGACAGATTCAGACATGGCAGGAACAACAATGAGTAGGCATGTTGGTGAGCTTGTACAACTCACCGCAGAGCAATACATGGCATGAAAAGGTGATCAGCAGTAAGATGACATATTTGTGAAGCTAAGCATGGCAAGAACAAGTTCATAGGGTGCATGGATCACTAGCAAGACACATGGCAAAGCTGAACTTCATGTTAACAGGCTCACAGAAACATTATTTAGCAATTTGAGAGCAAGATTACAACAAGCTATAATAGGCTATAAATGAAAACAAGGGTATGGATGGATAGAGCATGACATGTATAACAAAACATCCTTAGTGAAGTGCTCCAGATTATGCATAGAATGACTTGTACCAGCAGGTTTACATAGCATCATGATTTAACAGATTCAGCCTAGCAAAACAGTAACAACAAGTATCCTACTTCACGAGCTTGATGAACTCACGACAAGACTCACAAAAATACATGGATTGCACCACTTTAAAGATGGCATGATGTAGCTCAAAACTCATGTAGACATCTATCTCATAGGTGCACACACAAAATGCAATGAAAAAGACAAAACAACAAGTTCTGTTAACAGACATCAGTTAACATCATATAGCACTCTTGCAACGATGATAAAGGCGTTAATATGGACTCAAAAAATCATGGCACAATGGAACAAAATTAAGATCATCTCATAGCGAACATTTTTATATATCACACGCACAAAACGGAGTAGCACACATGAAGTTTTGGCATGCAGAACCTAGCACCAGAATGCAAACATTTCGGGACTTGGCAGAAAATTTCACCTCGCAGAAAACCGGATGGAGGGGCATGAGATGGCTCGGGGACGAGTTTGGATGCAGGGATAGGGACGTCCAGGGTTGGTGTCGTCCCGGAGGCTGGGCGAGGTCGGGCCGGCGACGACCGGCGTCGCGTGTTGGCGGCGATGGCCGGAGGTGACCGTGGAGGCGAGGGTGAAGCGGCCCCAGTCCGGATCTGGCCGGATCCGGCCGGCGGCAAGCGGGATCGGTGGCGAAGAGCGCGGGCGACGAGCTCGCGGGCGAGGTGAGGTCGGGCGGAGGTCGGCGGCGCAGTCCGGCGGCGCGGAGGCCGGCGAGTGGGCGGCGAAGCTCCGGCGGGAGCTCGGGCGAAGCAGCGGGCGGCGGTGGCGCGGTGCCTGAGGCCGGCGAGGCGACGGGGAGCTGAGGCACGGTCGGGCAGCGGAGGGCACCAATGCTGGGCGGCGATGTCGCCGGCGGCGGGGTCGGGCACGGAGGCGAGGAGGCGGCGCGCTGGTTGACCCGGGCCCCAGATGGGCTCGGGCGGGTCGCGGATGGGCCTGCAGGGCCGGCGGCGGCGCGCTGTGGGAGGCGGCGGCAGGCGGGAGGGGGGGTGACGTGGTGGAGTTCTATTGGACGGGGTGACGGGCTGTCCGGCGCGGCGGATTCGCGTCCGGCGGCGTGGAGGAAGAGGAGGCTAGGGTTCATCCGCGAAAAATGGAGGGGAGGACCTATTTTTAGCTAGAGGGAGCTAGGAGAGTCCAAATGAGGAGCGGTTTTCGCCCACACGATCGTGATCGAACGGCCGAGAGCATGGAGGGGGTTTGGATGGGATCATGGGCTGTGGTGAAGAGGGCTTGGGCTGCAAAGAGAGAGGGGTTACGGGCTACACGGTTAACCGTTGGGGCATCAAACGACCTCCAAATGGAACGAAATTTGACGGGCGGTCAACCGGTGATATACCAAGGCCACTCGGCAAATCTCGGTCCATTCCGAGAATGTTTTTATCCCGCTCATGAAACAAGGTCTGAGAGGTGCGATGGGCGCGTGCGAGTGTGTCTGTGCTCAGAATGGACAACGGAGAGAACCGGCGGAACCCGAATGGATGCAAGTTTTGAAAAACATGCAGATGAAATGCAGATGATGACATGGCAAAATGCAACACACAAGCAAATGACATGGCAACAACGACGAATAGCTGGAAGACACCTGGCGCATCGGATTCGGGGCGTTACACACGTGATCATTTAGATGACTAGAGGGATGTCTATCTAAGTGGGAGTTCTTAAGTAATATGATTAATTGAACTTTACTTTATCATGAACTTAGTCCTGATAGTATTTTGCAAATTATGTTGTAGATCTATAGGTCACGTTGTAGCTCCCCTATGTTTTTGATATGTTCCTAGAGAAAAGTAAATTGAAAGATGATAGTAGCAATGATGCGGACTGGGTCCGTGATCTGAGTTTTATCTTCATTGCTGCACAAAAGAATTATGTCCTTGATGCACCGCTAGGTGAAAAAACTATTGCAAGAGCAGATGCAGACGTTATGAATGTTTGGCTAGCTCAATATCATGACTACTTGATAGTTTAGTGCACCATGCTTTACAGCTTAGAATCGGGACTTCGGAGACGTTTTGAACGTCATGGACCATATGAGATGTTCCAGGAGTTGAAGTTAATATTTCAAGTAAATACCCGAGTTGAGAGATATGAAGTCTCCAACCAGTTCTATAGCTAAAAGATGGAGGAGAATACCTCAAGCAGTGAGCATGTGCTTGATTGTCCGGGTACTACAATCGCTTGAATCAAGTTGGAGTTAATCTTCCAGATAAGATAGTGATTGATAGAGTTCTCTAGTCACCATCACCAAGTTACTGGAACTTCGTGATGAACTATAATATCCAAGGGATGACAAAAGCGATTCCCGAGCTCTTCGTGATGCTGATATCAACGAAGGTAGAAATCAAGAAAAAGCATCAAGTGTTGACGATTAAACAAGACAACTAGTTTCAAGAAAAAGGGCAAAGGGAAAGAAAGGGAACTTCAAGAAGAATGGCAAGCAAGTTGTTACTCCCGTGAAGAAGCCCAAAGCTGGACCTAAGCCTGAAACTAAGTGCTTCTACGCAAAGGAAATGGTCACTGGAAGCGGAGTTACCCCAACTATTTGGTGATTAAGAATGATGGCAAAGTGAACAAATGTATATTTGATATACATGTGTACCTTACTAGTGCTCGTAGTAACCCCTGGGTATTTGATACTTGTTTGGTTGCTAAGATTAGTAACTCGAAACAGGAGTTATAGAATAAACAAAGACTAGTTGAGGGTGAAGTGACGATGTATGTTGGAAGTGGTTCCAAGATTGATATGATCATCATCGCACAACCCCTATACTTTCGAGATTAGAGTTGAACCTAAATAAATGTTATTTGGTGTTTGCGTTAAAGCATGAATATGATTAGATCATGTTTATTGCAATATGGTTATTCATTTAAGACAGAGAATAATTGTTATTCTATTTACATGAATAAAACCAATGTTGTTGGTTTATTGAATCTCGATCGTAGTGATACACATATTCATAATATTGATGCCAAAAGACGCAAAGTTGATAATGATAGTGCAACTTATTTGTGGCACTGTCGTTTAGGTCATATTGGTGTAAAGCGCATGAAGAAACTCTATGTTGATGGGTGAGGGAGTCTTGGATTAGGGGGTATCCGGATAGCCGGACTATATACATCGTCCGGACTATTGGAGCGTGAAGATACAAGACTCAAGACTCCATCCCGTGTCCGGATGGGACTCTCCTTTGCATGGAAGACAAGCTTGGTGATCCGGATATTGTGTTTTCTTCCTTGTAACCGACTCCGTGTAAACCCTAGCCCTCTCCGATGTCTATATAAACTGGAGAGGTTGGTCCTTAGAAGGCCGATCACAACTACAATCAGAATCACCATAGGCTAGCTTCTAGGGTTTAGCCTCTACGATCTTGTGGTAGATCTACTCTTGTACTACTCATATCATCAATATTAATCAAGCAGGAATTAGGGTTTGACCTCCATCGAGAGGGCCCAAACCTGGGTAAACATTGTGTCCCTTGCTTCCTATTACCATCAGCCTAAGACGCACAGATCGGGACCCCTTACCCGAGATCCGCCGGTTTTGACACCGATATTGGTGCTTTCGTTGAGAGTTCCTCTGTGTCGTCGCTGCAAGGCTCGATGGCTCCTACAATCATCATCAACAACACGGTCCAGGGTGAAACTTTTCTCCCCGGACAGATCTTTGTGTTCGGCGGCTTCACACTGCGGGCTAATTCGCTTGGCCATCTGGAGAAAATCGACAGCTACGCCCCTGGCCACCAGATCAGGTTCGGAAACCTGAACTACACAGCGGATATTTGCGGAGACTTGATCTTCGACGGATTCGGCCCTGTTCCAGGAGCACCAAACAGTCACGATGAGCACGGCTTAGACCTGTTGTTGGACAATGCTCGGGATATCACCCTCGTAGTAGCCCCAGACCTAAATCCGGAGCAAGCTACGTTGCCTAAGGACATGGGTATGGACCCCGCCCCGCAGGCTGCACACTCATCGACGGTGGAGCCGAACACAGGTCTCACTTCTGTGGAAGCCTGTTACTCCGGACCCCCGGACGCGTATTGGGTTGTAGGTTCCAGTCCGCGCGCTCCCGAGCCGGCCGAGCCAGGTTGGGCCCCGGTAATGGAGTTTACAGCTGCAGATATCTTCCAACACTCGCCCTTTGGCGACATGCTGAACTCTTTAAATCTCTCTCTTTGACAGGAGACTCTTGGCCGAACTATGTCTGGCTCGAGTGGGAAGCGGGCGACGAAGGAATTCGTTACCCACCCACCACCCAATTCATTGCCACAGTTGATGATTTAACCGACGCGCTTGACTTCGACTCCGAAGGCATCGACGGTATGGCCGATGATGCAGGAGAAGATTCAGAATCTCTAGGGTGCTGAACTACTACCTCGTCACACGATATATACATGGTGGATACGCCCAAGGAGGACGATAGCGACAATCCGGAAGATAAAACCCCCGGGCAAAAGCCAAAACGACGGTGCAGACGCCGCTCAAAGTCTAGCAATAGTAAAAATAGCAACAAGAGCGTCAGAAAGATCGACATACCAGTCAAGTCCGAAGACAACAACGACCACACTGACCCAGCGATGGAGCAGGACGAGCCACGTCACGCCGAAACCCAGTTCGGAGCAGACGCCCGATCACAATGATCCCGAGGGACGAGTTCATCAAACCGCCCCAGGACAAGAACAAAGTCCGGACGATGATGCATTCATCATCCCGGAAAAACACGTGGAACGAGATAACCTCGACAGAGGGCTTATGGCCATAGCGAGAAGTCTAAAGAAGTAGAAGCAACAGCTAAAAGCCGCACAGGAAACGCTCAATCGCAGATGGAATAAAGTGCTAGACACTGAAGAAAGATACAGCGATGATCGCCATACAAAGAGCTATCCAAAATGCAAGTTACTGCCAGAATTCGACGACGAGGCCGTTCCACCAAAGAATAACACGGCCAGGAGGCCAGACGTACCGCTTCACAACCGCAACAGAGCGGCTACTGACACCGTGCACGATCTACGTGAGCACCTGGATAAGAAAGCCGGCGCGGCCAGGTCCATCTACGGATCTAAAGGACACACCCCGATGAGGGACTATGGTCACCAAAACGATCATACCAACCAAATATCGGTTCGGAATAAACACCGGACACAACAACAGCCGACGGCATGCCACAGCACGTCCAAATACAGAGGGGCTGCTCACCCCCTGTGCTTCACCGAAGAAGTACTGGACCATGAATTTCCACAAGGTTTTAAACCTGTGAACATAGAGGCATATGACGGAACGACAGACCCAGAGGTCTGGATCGAGGATTTTATCCTGCATATTCACATGGCTCGTGGGGACGACCACCACGCCATTAAATATCTTTCCCTCAAGTTGAAGGGACCAGCTCGACACTGGTTGAAGAGCCTCCCCGAAAATTCAATTGGGAGTTGGGAGGAACTCGAGGATGCTTTCAGGGCCAATTTTCAAGGGACTTATGCCCGGCCTCCGGATGCGGATGATTTAAGTCACATAATCCAACAGCCCAGAGAGTCCGCCCACAAGCTTTGGAACAGATTCCTCACTAAGAAGATGTCAGGACCCCGACTCGATGTCACATCGATCTAGCTTGTAACACCCCATATCACTTTGCGGCCTCACGCACGGCATCCCCACGGGTGTCGCCTTACCTTTGCCCGGGGCCGTTTGCGCCTTTTGGCTCACGTATATGGTAGTGTCGCTAGCATCCATATGATAAAGAGCCCGGGCTGACATGACTAGTCGTAAACCCAAAGTGGCACAGTGCTTACAGGGACAGGCATCCATGACCCAGCAACGAACGTGTCGGTCATCAGCAAGTGGGTCCGGGCTGTAGCACTGGGCTAGCAGGACTCCGGTAAACCGGGCTGTAGCGGGCTAACAGGACTCCGGTACTCAATGCGTGACATTTCCCCGAAGGGACAGACACAGGAACGAAGAAGGACACATGCCGGCCAGCCTAAGTGTTCCAGAGCAGTAGCAAGCTACCATGGCTCAGTGTAACACTAGGAGACATTTCCCGGTAAGAGAGGCTACTAAGGATAAACAACTAGGTAGTCAGATCCCACACATACCAAGCATTTCAATCATACACACAATATGCTCGATATGTGCAAACACAACAAGGCATCACAACATGACTCTATGACACAAGTACTTTATTTAAGGCTTAGAGAGCCATACATAACATACACAAAGGTACGGGTCACACGACCCAGCATTCAAGTCATACAGTCATACAAACCAGCAGCGGAAGTAACTTGTCTGAGTAGAGACAACTAGTAAAATAAAAGAGGCTTGGAAAGCCTAGCTATACTACGTGGTCCTTCACAAGCTCAGGATCACCACCTGGGCCTTAGCCTACTCATTGATGTCAACGTCTACGTAGAACCCATCAGAAGGGGTTGCAGCGTCTTCTGTAAAAATGTAAATTATAGCAACATGAGTACAAAGGTACTCAGCAAGACTTACATCAGATCCTACATACATGCATATTATCAAGAAGGGTTGGTGGAGTTATTGCAGCAAGCCAGCTTTGACTCTTGGCTAGGCTAACCTACGAGACTCCAACTTGAAATGGTTTTGCGCACACGAGTCCACTACTCACCACTTCAATACACTACCGAGGATCCACCTCCGTCTTCCTATGGAAGAGCCATCCTCGGCACTCACACATATCTTGAAGCTTTTAGTAGTTTCCATTTACTTGTCTATGAACTGTATAGGCAACCAAGTATTCCTTTACCGCGGACGCGGCTATTCGAATAGATCATGATAACCCTGCAGGGGTGTACTTCTTCATACATGTTTCCACCACTTAGCGTCTGCACACGACATGTGCTCGGCAGACTTCAAGCGAAAGCCGACGTGGGTGTAGACCACGACCTACCTAAACACCTAAGTCTCTAGTCCAGGTTTATCGCCTATCCAGGTTCCATCCGCAGGGAGTCCGGCCGAGGTTTCCCATACGGCCCCGAACGATGTGAACAGGGTTCCCGAGATACCTAACGGGTATTCGGTACACCGTGCCACGTACCTACCGCATCACAGCCCACCCCTACGGTCAGCGCTGTCCACGGCCTCCAGTAGACTACAAACACCAGAAACTACTTGCAACTCCTGGACAGAGAGCTAGGGTGAATAAGAAGTCGAGCGGGGTCATATTTCAGGGCCCAATGCATGGTAGTAGCTGTATCTTAAATCACACATACAGATCTCAGTGCTTAAGGTCGGCTTCAATGAAACAACCCACCATGTACTCCTACATGGCCTCTCATCGATACCTTTACCAAATCGTGTTCACCACACCACTCTCATTACCGACATAATCATTTCACTCTAGCCATCACCCAGATGAACCAGACCTGACACGACTCTAAGCATAGCAGGCATAGCAAGGTAGGAACAACACATACATATGGCTCAATCAACTCCTACACATGCTAGTGGGTTTCATCTAGTCACTGTGGCAATGACAGGTCATGCAGAGGAAATGGGTTCAACTACCGTAGCACACAGCAGTTTGAAACGCGTTGTCTTAATGCAGTAAAAGAGAGCAGGAGCGAGAACATGGGATTGTATCGATATGATCAAATGGTTGGTTGCTTGCCTGATGGTTCGATGCACTGATACGGTTCTTCGTTAGGGTAATCACGGTACTCCTCGGGGGCAGAACCTGCCGCAAAGAACACCGATACACAACCATCACCAAACAATGTGCAACAATATGATGCATGCATGAAACATAGCAATATGAGTGTGTTGGGCTAATGCAACTAAGACCAGAAGGGTTTGAACCAATTTGAATCAAAGATTCAAATTTCAAACTCAAGCATGGCCTTTTAAAGTGCTTTTCCTTGTTCTGCATTAAACATCAGGTTAACTTGTTTAATCATGCATGAAAATAGTACAGATGGATAGATTGAATTTTTCTGATCATTTTTCATATATAATTTGTCTGATTTGGAGTTACAGAATAAAAGTTATGAATTTTTGAAGTTTAAACTATATTCTGGAATTTCCTATATTAGATTAATTCCAGAAAATCAATTATTGCGTCAGCCTGACGTCAGTGTGACGTCAGCAGGTCAAAGGAACACGTCCGGGTCAAACCTGACAGTGGGTCCCGCGTGTCAGTGTGATTAGATTAATTGAAGTTTAATTAAACTAAACTGTTTAATTAACAGGGCTGGGCCCCACCTGTCATTGACTCAGGGGAGTCAACCAGGGCCCACCCGTGGTCAAAACCGGGTCGGCTGCACCGGCCTTTAGCCGCCGGCGAGCCCGACGCGGCGGCGGAAGTGATTTTTGCCGTTCCGGCAACCAAACGAGCCGCGGAGGCCACCGGAGAGGAGCTGAGGTCGAGCCGCAGCTCTTGGTGGAGTCCGTTGGGGTCGGGGTGGCCAGAGTTGGCGCCGGCGACGACTTTGGCGGCCACCGGGGTTCGGCCGAAGACGAACTTGACGCTAGAGGGGTCGGTGAGGCTCGGGGAGTGGCTAGCTAGGTGCTAAGTGACACGGTGAGCATGATGGACACCAGTTTGTGGCCGGAGGGTGACCGGGAGCACGTCGGCGACGAGCTCCACGGCGGTGGGTGCGGTTGAGCTCCGGGAGGTCGCTACACGGCTCGGGAGCAAGAACGGAAGGGAGGGGAAGATGGCTAAGCTCACAGTGAGTGCGACGAAGCCCTTGGTGTGGCCGGAGATGAACCGGAGCGACGACGGCGTTGAAGGGGATCTCCGGCGGCGGCGGACTCGGGCGTGGTCGGTGCGGTGGACTCGGGCGTTGCGAGCGCTCGGGGCTCGGCTGCTCCTGGACACGGTGAGAGGACGCACGGGTGGCGGGGAGCACGGCTACGACGAAGGCACGGCGATGGTGGCGTCGGCCATGGCGGGGGAGCGCGAGGGGGAGGAGCTGGAGAGGAGCGGGGGTGTCTGGGGGGTTCGGGGGAGCGAGGGAGGCCGGTCCACCACGTCACCGGACGAGGGGAGCGGCGAGGCGGCGAGCAGGTGTGTGGCGTGCGCTACGGTCGCCGTCGGGCACCTGCCTGCCTGCCTGGCCGGCAAGCAGCTCGCTGGAGCGGCGCTGGGCTGGGCTGGCAGGTGGGCCGGGTGCTAGGCGCCAGGTAAGTTTTTTCCACTTCTTTCTGTTTTCTGTTTTTTTAATACTTCTGCAACTTTGTTGAATTAAATAAAATACTTAGGCTACTCCTAAAATCACCAAACTACTCCTGGCCCATAGTTGGATTATTTCCAACATGAAACATTTTAGTTTGGAGATATTTGAGCATTTAAATATTTATATAATTTTAAATTCCCAAATTCAGATATTTATGATTTAATTCAAAAACCCTAAGATGGCCTAGGAAAATGTGCACCACTTTTGGCAGAGGTTCTGAACCAAGACAAAAATGATGGGCATTTTAGAAGGGCATTTCAGGTTCATTGAAAAAGTTTTTAGTAAACCCTAGTTGGTTTCAGAGGGGACTGGGGGTTCTGTCATCCCCATTTCAGGTTTCTGGTGAAAGAATAAACATGATGCAACACTCTAATGCATGACTAGCTAGGGTGTGACAGAAGGATCAAATTGTCGATTGTCCGGACGCCGAAGCGTTAGCGGCATTCAAACACAGCATCCACGACGAGTGGCTTGCCAGACACCTCGGCCAAGAAAAGCCGAGGACAATGTCAGCCTTAACAAGCCTTATGACCCGCTTTTGCGTGGGTGAAGATAGCTGGTTGGCCCGTAAAGGCACCAGCGACCCAAGCACATCCGAAATAAGGGACGACAACGGGAAGCCACGGCGTAATAAAAACAAACGCCAAAACAAGGAAGAGAGCCCGGACAACACAACGGTCAACACCGGATTCAGGGGCTCTCGACCCAATTAGCAAAAGAAGCCATTTAAAGGCAGTAGAGAGCGACCGTCCGGTCTGAACAGAGTCTTGGACAGACTGTGCCAAATTCATGGTACCTCCAACAAACCTGCGAACCACACGCACAGAGAGTGCTGGGTCTTCAAGCAGGCCAGCAAATTAAATGCCGAACACAAGGGAAGGGAAACACCAAGTGAAGATGATGCTGAACCTCGCCAGCCAAACACTGGGGGACAGAAAAAATTCCCACCAGAGGTTAAAACAGTAAACATGATCCATGCGACTCACAAATCCACGAGAAGGCACGAACGCACGCTCAGAGACGTGTATGATATAGAGCCCATCGTACCCAAACCGAACTACTGGATGGCTTGTCCGATCACCTTCAATCACATGGACTACCTAACTAGTATTCGGCACGGAGGATCAGAGGCCTTGGTGCTTGACCCAATAATTGACGGATACTATATCACCCACGTCCTCATGGACGGCGGCAGCAGTCTCAGTTTAATATACGAGGACACTGTCCGTAGGATGGGGATAGACCCATCCAGAATTAGCCAAAGCAACACCACCTTTGAAGGGGTGATACCAGGCGTTGAAGCCTACGGCAGGGGCTCCGTCGTACTAGAGGTAAAGTTCGGCTCCCCAGGCAACTCCAGAAGCGAAGAACTACTCTTCACCATCACACCCTTCCAAAGCGGCTATCATGCATTGCTTCGAAGAACGGCCTTCGCCCGCTTCAACGCATTACCGCACTATGCTTACCTTACACTCAAGATGCCCGGTCCACGTGGCGTCATCACCGTTAATGGAAACACAGAGCGCCCTTCACGCGCAGAGGAACACGCGATGGCCCTAGCGGCCAGACTGTAAGCGGCCTCCAATATCAGAAAGCATGACTGGTCATTAAGACCACAGACACGGTTAGACGAGTCCAGCAGCCCGGATAAAACTGAACCAAGACATCGTGTATGTAATCCCATAGAGGACACTAGGGGCTATGAATATTTAATATAGCCCCACACTTGGCTCAACCTTATTGGCAAGACAACGTCTTACACTTTTACTATCCATCGCATACTTACGTTGTACTCTCCTACACGAGTTTTCTTTTTTACAGACAACATTCGCGCGATACCCTTCCAGGATACGGCACAACGGAGACAAAGGCACAGACGTGCAGCAGGGCCCCGCTCAAAAGGTTTCTCTTTAGATTAAGCACATGTGTAAACCTTTTCTATTGCCTATTGTTGTTTAAATATCCCATGGGTTCCATACCCACAGAGGATACTGCCGTTATTGGCATTTCGCCACGACAGACCAATGCACGTACCTGGAAATACAAGGTTGATAATGAGTGGGCATTCTTCAGCCCATTTTCTGTTATAAAGTCCGAATGCCTTCTGGAGTGTTCGGTGTCACGAGTTTGGCCTTATATGCATCAGCTCCGAATCATGTCTTTGGTCATATGTTGGATTTGCCCGGCTCCTGCGTTTGCTGCCGTACGTTCCGTTCTTATCGGCTAAGGCTGCCAAAGGAGAACCACTGCAATTGTGCCCTGGTTATTCCGGACAAGCACCTTAGTAGAGAAACCGAAAACTGACTGTCATGACACAGCGCAAGACTGTTTAACCACTCGAAGACTTACCGGAATCTTTAGAATTCCTCCGCACTAACGAAGGGCTGTTTCCCGGCAATGTACATATGCGCCCGTATTCGGATGCACGCAAAAGTACTAGGGGCTACATAGTAGCCCCACTGTCAAACTCCTATGGCTAAGTGAAAGTGTTATAGCTATATAGTCCGGTTGCCTAGTTCGACGTGCGATCACCTCCTTAATGGACCAAGACGTTGGAACAAGTGTGATTATGCATATTTTTCGCGAACACCCCAGCATTGTATGCGTGGGGGCTGAAGCCAACGACTGCTAACTTTCAGAATTACACATAGACATAAAAACGGCCGTACAGAAGGCACAAATAATACCTTCAGGCACAAAGTATAAATATAGCCTGATAATGAAAATAACATTGTTTTTACCATGATTCGATTTGTCACTCGAACAATACATTCTTTGAGCACTGCGCCCCTATTAAGCAGGCACCTTCGATTACCTGCTCCAAGTAGTGCTCGGCCAGATACTGGCCTCCTGCCGGATTCTGGGTCGCTACAATGGTGGCCTCCATATCTGTCCAATATGCTTTAACGCGGGCAAGAGCCATCCGTGCACCCTCTATGCACGCCGACCTTCTCATGGCGTCGATCTGAGGCACGGCCCCAAGGAATTGTTGCACCAAACCAAAGTAATTGTCCGGCTTAGGCCCCTTCGTCCAAAGATGGTCCATTACAGACCGCATTGCAAGCCCAGACAGCCTATGAAGCTCCGCTACAGCATCCATCTTCTTAGTTAATGGCAGTGGGCGCGCGGGAGCATTGAATTGCAACCAGAAAAGTTGTTTGCGTTCTGGGGACGGGGGTCCCTAGACTTGACTGCCTGCTGCCTGCGGCGTGGCTCAAGGGGCGGCCCAGCATGGCCTATCTTCATCAGCACGAGCTCAAGACCCTCGTGAGGGGCCAAGCCTCGCGGGGCGGATGACAGGAGGCTTCCTCAGGCACGGCCTCATCAGGCTGGCTCGCGAGGAGGCGGAGAGATCAAGGCAGGGTACCTCACGAGGTGCCCATGACGCAAGCCATGACGACCAAGGGCGCCAGGCGGGCGCCAGACCGCGCAGTGTCCTTCTTTCCTCTTTGGTGCAAAGGGAGCAAGTGCAGGCGAGAGCATCAAGCAAAGGCATCCATTTCAGTGCAACAAGACCAAGACCAGCAGAACGGCTGGATGGAGGTCATCGTGGAGCCCAAGCCGGCGTCACCACCAGGGCCTTTAGCAGGTGAGGACCAACTTTAGTCAGGATAAGTGTACTAGATGTTCCCCTTCAAAATGGCCAATTGTTGGCGCCCTTCCCGCTCAATATTTGGGAGGAGGCCCAGGGCCTTTGCCTATAAATAGGACTAGCCACCACAAGATAGAGGCAAGGGGATCCTCACCAGGAAGCCAGTAGAAAGAGTGACTGAACTCCCCCTAGTAGTTCATCGCACCAGCCAAGAACAGACCCTCGCGAGGCTGTTCTTCCATGTATTGTTCATCGTCAGCCCAAGAGGCAATCCACCACACCACACACTGGAGTAGGGTTTTACACCACAATGGTGACCTGAACTAGTATAAACTCTGTGTCTCTTGTGTTGTTCCTTTGGTTGCTTAGATCCTAGTGAGGCGGCGAGGCGCAGGCAGTGGAAGGCTAGATCTCCGCGCGCACCCCAGAGTTCGAACCTAGAGGGTCTGCCGGAACCCGAAATCTGACATTTGGCGCGCCAGGTAGGGGTGCGCCGGAGCTCCTCCTTCTGCCGACCCTCTCTCCGCCGACACCATGACTCACCCTGCGATGAGCGGCGCGCCGTCCGCTCCGGTCGTTAGCACTAGCGCGGGGGCCAGCGGGCTCGAAGCCTTGGCCCCAGCTTTGCGAAAAGTGCGGTGGCCGGACAAGTTACCGGCAGCTTCCGTGGCCCCTTGGGAAGAGCTGCGCAACCTCTTCCTCGCCAGGCACGATGCGCCGGCACCCCCAGTCATCGTGGCCCTCCTGGGCGGCTCGCAGGCGCCACCTTCGGGCCGCCACGTCAAGCCGTTCGTCCGCCAGGTCGACGCCACCTCCACGCGGCAGGGGGCTCCCTCAGGTCGGCCAGCGCCCAAGGCCGATCTGGCCTTTAGCTCGAAGGCCACCCCTCCAACTCGGTCTGCTCGGGCGCACTCCCGATGTTGTGTGCTCCCACCATCTGGCAGGTGGTCGTCACCAGGACTCTCATCGATGGCGGCTCGGGCCTCAGCATGATCTCGATTGAAGCCTTCAGCCTCCTCCACATACCGCCGGAACAGCTTCGGCCCAGCCGGCCCTTCGTGGGCGTCGGGGGCGGGTCCTCTAGCTCCCTGGGGCAGATCCGTCTCCCGGTAACCTTCGGCACCTACAACAACTTCCGCACGAAGCAAATCGACTTCGACATCGCCCCCATCGGCCTCCCGTACAACGCCATCCTCGGCTATCCGGCGCTGGCCCCGTTCATGGCTGCGACTCACCCGGCGTACAACCTCATGAAAATGCCCGGGAGCAGCGGCGTCCTGACCATGTGCAGAGACACCGGGGATGCGTTGCAAGTGCTCAAGCTCGCCTTCAAGGCGGCAGCGTCGGCGCAACCTGCCGACTCGGACGCCCCTAAGCCCAAGCGGGCTGCGCTGGCCAAGAAGAAGCAGTTGTTCACCCAAGACAAGGCAGAAACCAAGCAGATGCTGGTTGACGAAGACGGATCCACCGACGCCACCTTCACCATAGGCGCCAACCTCGAGCCCGAGCAGGAGGAGGCCCTGGTCAAGTTCCTACGCGCGAACAAGAAAGTGTTCGCATGGGAGCCTGATCAGCTAACGGGGATCCCTAGAGGCGTAATCGAGCACCACCTCAATGTGTGCCCCAATGTCCGACCCGTGAAGCAAAAAGCAAGGCGGCAGTCCACAGAAAGGAAGGCTTTCATCATCCAAGAGACCCACAAGTTGGAAGCTGCAAGGGTCATTCGCGAGGTTCGGTACCCGGATTGGTTGGCCAACCCAGTCGTTGTGCCGAAGAAAGGGGAAAGGAACGCATGTGTGTTGACTTCACCAACCTCAAAAAAGCTTGCCCACAGGATCCGTTTCCGCTTGCCCTCATTGATCAGATCGTTGACTCCACCGCCGAGTGCGACCTGTTATGTTTCTTGGATGCCTTCTCTGGGTATCACCAGATCAAGATGGTACTAGAAGATGTGGAAAAACGGCCTTTCTAACCCCGTGTGGGGTGTACTGCTACACATGCATGCCGTTAGGGTTGCGCAATGCAGGGGCGACCTTTCAGCGGCTGATGCACATCGCCTTGGGCCCACAGCTCGGGAGGAACATTGAGGCTTACGTCGATGATATTGTGGTGAAGTCTCACGAGGCCAAGACCCTGATACAAGACCTGGAGGAAACCTTCACGAGCCTCAACACCGTGAGCCTGCGTCTCAATCCAAAGAAGTGTGTGTTTGGGGTCCCCTCAGGCAAGCTCTTGGGCTTCCTCGTGTCCTACTGAGGCATAGAGGCTAACCCAGAAAAGGTCAAGGCGGTCGAGGACATGAGCCCGCCAAAGACCCTCAGAAATGCAGAAGCTCACTGGGCGCGTAACAGCACTGGGACGCTTCATCTCCAAGTTGGGGAGCGAGCGCTGCCTTTCTTCTAGCTGATGAAAAAAGGGACCCTTTGAATGGACTGAAGAGGCCGACAAGGCGTTCCAAGACCTCAAAAAGTACCTAACCAGCCCTCAGGTAATGGTGGCCCCGCGCCCTCAGGAACCCCTGGTGCTCTACCTTGCAGCCACTCCCTACTCCGCCAGCGCAGCCTTGGTGGCGGATAGGGAGGAGCGTCGGAGCAAAGCCACGGCCTCTGCCCGAGTCGAGACGAAGCATGAACAAGGAAGACCCACAGAGACCACTGCCGCAGCCGAGAAGGATCAGCCGCCGCTGGGGAACACACTCGGGACAGCAGAAGCCCCTCCCCCTAGTGACCGGCCGCTGGGGGCTGAGGTGCCACGGTCTCCGGAGGGCGCCATCGACACCAGTGTTCCCAACCTCGTTGAACATCCTGTGTACTTCTTCAGCACAGTGTTGCGGGACGCAAGGGCGCGGTACCCCATGCCTCAGAAACTTCTCCTCGCGCTATTGGTGGCCTCGCGCAAGATGCGGCATTATTTTCAGGGCCACCCCATCAAGGTTGTCTCAGCGTACCCTTTGGAAAGGGTGCTCAGGAGCCCTAACTCAGCTGGAAGAGTCGCTGAGTGGAACATTGAACTGCAAGTGTTTCAGCTCGAATTCAGCACAACCAGAGTCATCAAGGGGGCCGCCTTGGCAGATTTCGTAGCAGAGTGGGCGGAGGCGCCGGGCCTCAAGGCTGATGAGGATCGATCCCTCGCCCCGGGAAGCGAGGCACCGGGCGGTTGGGTCATGTACTTCGACGGGGCGTTCTCCAGGCACGGCGCGGGGGATGGTGCGGTGCTTATATCTCCTACCCAAGACAAGCTCTACTACGCCGTGCAGCTCTGTTTCCAGCACGAAGAAAAGGTCTCCAACAACATAGCAGAATATGAAGGCTTGATAGCAGGCCTGAAGGCCGCGACCGCCCTCGGAGTAAAGCGTCTTACCATCAAAGGTGACTCACAACTCCTCGTCAACTTCTCCAACAAAGTATACGAGCAGAGGGATGAGGACATGGAAGCCTACCTTGCAGAGGTCCGCAGGATGGAGAAGCAATTCTGGGGGCTGGAGTTACAGCACGTGTCCCGTGGCACCAATCAGGAGGCCGACGACATCGCCAAATGAGCATCCAGGCGACTACCTCAGGAGCCTAGCGTCTTCGAAGAGCGGTTCAAGCCCTCGGCCACGCCGTCACTGTCAAGCGGGGTGCAGCCTCGGGAGGAGCTCCCCCAGCCACCAGCCTCGGGAGCCCCGGTCTATGGCCCGGCCTCATGGGCGCGTCTGCTCTTGACAATGGAGCCTCAAGAGGGGTGCTGGATCACGAAGCTCCGGAGCTATCTGACACAAGGGATCTTGCCAGAGAAGGAGGAGGAAGCGGAGCGTGTGGCGCGGCAGGCCACAACATACTACATCAGAGATGGAGAGCTCTACCGAAGGCGACCAAATGATGTGTCCCTGCGCTGCATCTCCAGGGGGCAAGGGAACGAACTGTTAGCGGATATACATGGTGGAGACTGTGGGCATCATTCATCGTCGCAGACCCTCGTTGGCAAGGCGTTCCTCAGTGGGTTCTATTGGCCCACTGCACTCAATGATGCCGTCGAGCTGGTGAAGGCATGCGAGGCCTGCCAGTTCCACGCCAAGCAGATCCATCAGCTAGCTGGAGGCCTTCAAACTATACCCCTCTCGTGGCCATTCGCAATCTGGGGGCTATACATCCTGGGCCCATTTCCTCGGGCGCCAGGGGGCTATCGCTACCTCTACGTCGCCGTGGACAAGTTCACTAAGTGGGCTGAAGTGGAAGCCGTCTGCACCATCCCCGCATGGTCTGCGGTCAAGTTCATCAAGGGCATCGTGAGCCGATTCGGGGTGCCGAACCGCATCATCACCGACAACAGTTCTCAATTCGCCAGTAACCTCTTCAAAACATACTGTGCTAACCTTGAACGCAGATATGCTACGCTTCGGTGGCGCACCCCCGGAGCAATGGTCAGGCCGAGCGGGCCAACGCGGAGGTCCCGAAAGGCCTCAACACCAGGACATTCAAGAAGAAGTTGGAGGCTTGCAGCCAAGGCTGGTACAACGAGCTTCAGGCTGTGCTGTGGTCCATCCGCACAACCGCGACCAAGCCAATTGGCGAGACCCCATTCTTCCTGGTCTACGGAGCTGAAGCGGTCCTCCCTCACGAGGTCAGACGTCGCTCCGCACGGGTCCTGGCGTTTGACGAGGCATAGCAGGACGCCATGCGGGGGATGGACCTCGTGCTTGGGGAGGAGCGTCGACGGAAGGCCGCGCTCCGAGCAGCAAGATACCAGCAAGCGCTGCAGCGATACCATTGCCGCAACATCCACCCCAGGACTCTCGATGTAGGGGACCTCGTGCTCAGGCGGGTTCTCTCCAGGGAGGGACTGCATAAGCTCTCTCCCATGTGGGAGGGCCCGTTCAAGGTTGTTCATGTTTCTAGGCCTGGCTCCGCGCGCTTGGAGACTCAGGAGGGGATACTCGTCCAGAACGCGTGGAACATTCAGCACCTCCAGAGGTTTTACCCCTAAAAGGCCCAGAGCCTGTGAAGAAGGCGAACGCCTGTGAAGATGCTGCATTTTGGAAAAGGCCCGAAGCCTGTGAAGAAGGCGAACACCTGTGAAGATGCTGCATTTTGGAAAAGGCCCAGAGCCTGTGAAGAAGGCGAACACCTGTGAAGATGCTGTGTTTTGGAAAAGGCCCGGAGCCTGTGAAGAAGGCGAATGCCTGTGAAGATGTTGCATTTTGGAAAAGGCCCAGAGCCTGTGAAGAAGGCGAACGCCTGTGAAGATGTTGCGTTTTGGAAAAGGCCCGGAGCCTGTGAAGAAGGCGAATGCATGTGAAGATGTTGCGTTTTGGAAAAGGCCCAGAGCCTGTGAAGAAGGCAAATGCCTGTGAGGTTTATCCTTCCGAGAAAGGCCCGGAGCCTGTGAGGAAGGCCAATGCCTGTGAAGCTCGCCGCCCGTGACACTCTCACGTAATAATGAGTGGGGCTGTAAATGCCCCGGAGTCTCAGGAGCGCCGGCCTCAGGCCCTGGGGCTCCCTCCCATGCCCAGTGGAAGCACTTAGCTCCGCGTTGGTGAGAAGACGTCGAAGACTAGATTAGGTGCCGGACGCGGCTTTTCTCATTTGCTTTCTGCAGTTGGCTTGTTCGTCCCCATTCGAGGTTTTGCTAAAGTTGTTGTCGTCTTTGGTTAGTGACTCTTTTCCTTTCTCGCTCTCCTGCCCTGATTTCTCTCGCGCAAGTCTCGCGAGGGAGCACCGCGGGCACCCTCGCAAGTGTTTTCTCCCCTTGTTGTTCGAGGCTTCCCAACCCGGGTCCACTACAGGAGCACCCCTCCAGTCCGTGCCCCACGGGCACCGCGTCACGAACACAGGGCCTGGGTCGATCGCCTCCACGGCTGAGGCCGGAAACTACCTCTCCAGACTAACCCTCGCAGGACATGGAATGTTCGACGGAGCCTCAGCCTCGGGAAACAAGGGCCACGACAAGCCCTCCCCCCGAGCTAAATAATTTCTATGCGCAGGCGCGCGACACAAAGGCACAATACCAGGATAGCGGAAGCAGTACGATAATTAAACAACAATAGTCCAAGCACACCCTCGCGGGGCCCTACACTACTGTCTTTTTGCGCAGGGAAAGAGAAAAAGAACAAAACAGGCATGACTCGCCTGACACCAGCTCGCGGGGGAGACTCGAACAGCCTCCGAAGCTCAGGAGGACTCCATCTCGCGCTTCACCGGGGCGCGACAGCGGGCGGACCCGCTACCTCCCTCCGGGCGAGCGCGGTGGCGCGGAGGCTGATTGCGGCCACCACTGGAGGAGCCGCTGCCCGAAGAAGAGCCGTCGAAGCTCGATGAACCTCGACCGCCATCGGCCGCTCGCGCGCTGTTGTCTTCATCGTCGCCAGGGCTGGACCCACGGCCACGGTCGTCCTTCTCAGGGAAACACCCAGTGCGGCGACCATCTTCCCCAAACACCCTCATGTAGAGGGTGGCATCGTCGTGGAACTTGAAGTGCAGAGTGCACCGCCGGATCATACCACGCGCGCGGGCAAACGTTTGCCAGCCGGGGGTCAGGGCCAAGCTCCCAGCTGCAGAGACCTCAAGCGAAGCCCAGGAGGCTCGGCCGCAGCAACCATCCGCCTGAAGCCAGAGGCCGCCCGGGGCCCCAGCCGGAAGCTCACCTAGGAGGAAGCGAGGAAGTTGGAGCTGGGTGCTGGCCAGTTCCGCCGCCCACACGACAAACTCCGGCAGTACCTCTGCCGAGTGGGAGCACGGCCTAGGGGGTCATACAGCCGTAGCGTGTCCCCCAGCGGCGGTCGGCTGTCCTTCACCACGCGGGAGATCACCTCCGCGACTGCGGGGAGCCACCATGGGAGTCGCAGGGTGTTTGCGGGGACGGCCTCGACCACGCTTGGGTGGAGGAGAGTCAAGCTCTACCCGGCGGGCCTTCCCTTTCTCCGCGGCCGAGAACCTCTTTGGCAGAGCCATGAAGAAGGAAGAGAAGCGAGAGGGGATGGACCGGAAGTGTAGGCACCTTCCTGTACTTATAGCCAGAGGAGGCCAATCACCGGCCTCCATGATCACAGGTAATCATGACCCGCTTTGTATGCAGGGACTTGCTAGCTCGCGCAGTTGCCGAGGCGTCATGGGGGAGCGGAGCCGCCCACGTACAATCAACCGCCACGCGGCGCCCGAGGACGCAGGCTGTTAGGGCCCGTGACGCTTCGCACTTGCCCCTTTGCCTCTCTGCTCAGCCAAGTCTGGGCGCGCCTTGGGCCCGGGGGCTACTGTCGGTGTTCTGGGAACGGGGGTCCCAGACTTGCCTGCCTGCGGCCTGCGGCGTGGCTCAAGGGGCGGCCCAGCATGGCCCATCTTCATCAGCACGAGATCAAGACCCTCGAGAGGGGCCAAGCCTCGCGGGGCGGACGACAGGAGGCTTCCTCAGGCACGGCCTCGTCAGGCTGGCTCGCGAGGAGGCGGAGAGATCAAGGCAGGGTACCTCACGAGGTGCCCATGACGCAAGCCATGACGACCAAGGGCGCCAGACCGTGCAGTGTCCTTCTTTCCTATTTGGTGCAAAGGGAGCAAGCGCATGCTAGAGCATCAAGCAAAGGCATCCATTTCGGTGCAACAAGACCAAGACCAGCGGAACGGCCGGATGGAGGTCATCGTGGAGCCCAAGCCGGCGTCACCACCAGAGCCTTTAGCAGGCGAGGACCAACTTTAGTCAGGATAAGTGTACTAGATGTTCCCCTTCAAAATGGCCAATTGTTGGCGCCCTTCTCGCTCAATATTTGGGAGGAGGCCCAGGGCCTTTGCCTATAAATAGGACTACCACCACAAGATAGAGGCAAGGGGATCCTCACCAGGAAGCCCATAGAAAGAGCAACTGAACTCCCCCTAGTAGTTCATTGCACCAGCCAAGAACAAACCCTCGTGAGGCTATTCTTCCTTGCATTGTTCATCATCAGCCCAAGAGGCAATCCACCACACCACACACTGGAGTAGGGTATTACACCACAATGGTGGCCTGAACCAGTATAAACTCTATGTCTCTTGTGTTGTTCCTTTGGCGAGGCGCAGGCAGTGGAAGGCTAGATCTCCGCGTGCACCCCAGAGTTCGAACCTAGAGGGTCTGCGGGAACCCGAAATCCGACAAAAGCTTCTCCACTTCTTTATCACCTTGATCCTCAAAAAATTTGGCTGCATCAGCTGTACTCTTCGCCAAGTCCGCATACGCATCTGCAGGACACCAGCGTCCATCCAGGGGAGCAAACTTCGGATCCAAAAACTTCGTCCGCAGTAAGTAGGAGCCCCCGGCCGCGATCTTACCGGCCTGTTGAAGCTCCTCCCGCACACCCCTGACCTCGGTCCGCATCTCCTTGGTGGCATTAAGTGCCTTGTTCAGGTCGGCCGAACTAGCCTTATTCTCCTTTTCAAGGAGTTCATACCGGTCGGCGGCATTTTTCAACTCCACAGCCATCTCGGCTATCTTTTTCTCGCTTCGGCGATGAGCAGCCTGTTCGGCTCTCAATTCTTCAACAACCTTTAGGGCAGCTGCATTGCTAACCCAAGCTTGTTCCTTCGCCTGGGCAAGTTCCGCCCTCGGGGCTTCCACGGCAGCAGCACCATCTGCAGTACAAACACATTGCATTAATATTATGACCCTCCCATATTTTCTTATACAACATAATAAGGAAAGCAGATCACATACCTTGTGACTCATTCAGCCACTCGCTCACCAGCGTGAGATCGGCATCAATAGATCCAATCTGCCTCCTTAGCTTGGCAACTTCAACGGACTAGTCGGCTGCCGGACCGCTGGATACCCGTGCATATGTAGAGTGCAATCATTACTATATGATCCCCCGTTTGCCGCCTATGGCGGGCAACCAGAGTCTCAGGGGCTACTATCCATATGGAGCACACCTAGCGCGTGCCTCACAGCCAAAAATAGTGTATTTTTCACTACATACCTCAAAGCCTCTGAGCAGGCTCGTGAATGCTTCATTCAAACCGCTTGTAGCGGATAAAATCTTCTTGAGCACCGTGCGCATTAATGAGCGGTGCTCCTCTGAGAGCGCAGCTCGCTCCAAAAGGCCTGTCAGTATGTCCGGCCGGACATTGAGCTGTGCCAGACCCTTCTCATCGCCCCCCATGGGAGCCAAACGCTCCGGGCTCAGGGCGGCTGACGTATTAGCTTCCAGCTTCGGCAGATCCGGACTCCTCCATGACGACACCTCGGTGTTGCCTGCTTCATGAGGCGGAGAGGTGGGTGGGGTCTCGCTCTCCATCATCTCCGGAGGAAGATCCCCCAAAGACGAACTCTGTTGAGAAGAGCTGCTAGCCGGACTGCAAAAGACGAATCCTGGTTATTGATCTCGGATAAACGCAGTACCTTCAAATTAACGATTAACTTACAGCTCGGTTGAGGGCCGGCCCGTTGGTGGGCATGACGTGCTGAGGACGCCCGTTGGGGCAGAGCCCCCCGGCGACACTTTGTTTCCCTGTTTGGGCATCTCCATTTCCAAGTCTTCGGAGGCGGCCCTTTTCTTCCCGCGCGGGGAGGTGGCCTCGGATTCCCCTCCCCAACTATCCTCCCTTAGGGAGGAAGCAATTCCCCCGGACCGGATGCGCAGTGTATGAAGTTCGGCTTCACTATTCGTTCCTTCATCTTTCCTTGAGGGCATTTTGCTGAGCACCCGGCCAAGCATCTTGGCAACGGTTGGACCAGGCGAGCCTTCGGGAAGTGGCACCGGACACCTGATCCTCTCCGCCTTGCTGAGCCATTCCTGGCCACAGAGGGTTTTTAGAATAATGACTATGTCAAATAAAAACAAAGTGTCCAGTTTAAGGTTACTTACTTGGGCATCTAGGCGATTGCAGCTTAGGCCCGCATCCTCGGCGGTGTCCGGACACTTTACTTGTGGTCCGAAGAATAATTTACACATCCCTTCGAGTTTTAGACCGAAGAAGTGCTTAATAGTCTGTGGACCCTGTGGATTGAACGCCCACATCCGGAGAGGCCGGCGTTTGCACGACAACATTCGTCGGATTAGCATTACTTGAATTATGCTGAAAAGGTTAATGTCCCTCTCAAGAAGCTCCCGGATACGGCTCTGCAGTATTGGAACATCACTGGCGGGCCCCCAATTCCGTCCTAAGTCGGTCCATGACGCCGATTGTTGTGGAGGGCCCGAGCAAAACTCGGGGGCGGCCACCCACTTTGTGCCTCTAGGAGCCGTGACATAAAACCACCTCCATTGCCATACATCGGATACTTTTGGGAAAGAACCCTCTGGCCATGGGGCATCGGCGTTCCTGCTTATTATGGCGCCACCGCACTCCGCATGTCGCCCCTCGATCATCTTCGGCTTCACATTGAATGTTTTGAGCCATAAGCCGAAGTGTGGAGTGACATGGAGAAAAGCCTCACACAATGATGAACGACGAGATATGGAGGATAGCGTCCAGAGCTACATCATGAAAATCCAACCCATAATAGAACATGAGCCCCCTCACAAAGGGATCAAGGGTGAGGCCCAAGCCGCGGAGGAAGTGAGGAACAAACACGACGCTATCATTGGGCTCTGGTGTAGGGATGACCTGCCCTGGAGCAGGAAGCTTGTGCTGGATGTCGGCGGTCAGATATCCGACCTCCCTGAGCCTCACAATGTCCTCCTCCTGGATCGAGGAGGCCACCCACCGGCCTTGAGGGTTGGATCCGGACATGTTGGAGGATCTGGGGTGTTGGAGCTTAGGTCTCGGGTGTTAGAACTCGAGGTGCGAGAAGGCGCAAGGGAGGTGGAAAAGAGGCATAGGCCTCGGCCCCTTTATAAAGGGGGTGAATATCAAGAGTCCTCAGCGTGACCGCTTGAGGCTTATCTAAAAACACACGGAGTCATGCCAGCGGTCGTCGTGGGGTTATGCACGCCCATATTGATGGAAGATCCCGTAAGAAGAGGAACACGATCTCTGCTTTGGCAGGGCGTGCCAATAAAACCGCCTCGCAAGACAAGTCGGGGTGGGGCGAGGAACACCGATTCGTGTTGGACCGGGCCACTACGCAAGGGCACGACGTACGAAGATTGTCAGCAGATCATATTTACGCTAGGATCATCTTACAGATCTGGACACAGTCTAAGTGTTCGATGATTACTTTGGTGTATTCGGAGATGGAAACCGCCTTGCAATGCCGAAGACAAGACTACATGCCGGACTCATAGTCATTGAAGCTTGGTTCAGGGGCTACTGAGGGAGTCCTGGATTAGGGGGTATCCGGACAGCCGGACTATATACATCGTCCGGACTATTGGAGCGTGAAGATACAAGACTCAAGACTCCGTCCCGTGTCTGGATGGGACTCTCCTTTGCGTGGATGACAAACTTGGCGATCCACATATTGTGTTTCCTTCCTTGTAACCGACTATGTGTAAACCCTAGCCCTCTTCGATGTCTATATAAAGCGGAGAGGTTGGTCCTTAGAAGGCCGATCACAACTACAATCATAATCATCATAGGCTAGCTTCTAGGGTTTAGCCTCTACGATCTCGTGGTAGATCTACTCTTGTACTACTCATATCGTCAATATTAATCAAGCACGAAGTAGGGTTTTACCTCCATCGAGAGGGCCCGAACCTGGGTAAACATTGTGTCCCTTGCTTCCTTTTACCATCAGCCTAAGACGCACAGATCGGGACCCCCTACCCGAGATCCACCGGTTTTGACACCGACAATGGGCTTTTGGAGTCACTTGATTATGAATCATTTGATACTTGCGAACCGTGCCTTATGGGCAAGATGACTAAAACTCCATTCTCCGAAACAATGGAACAAGCTAATGACTTATTGGAAATAATACATATCGATGTATGCAAGTCCGATGAGTGTTGAGGCTCGTGGCAGGTATCATTAATTTCTGACCTTCACAGATGATTTGAGCAGATATGGGTATATCTACTTAATGAAACACTAGTTTGAAACATTTAAAAAGTTCAAAGAATTTCAGAGTGACGTGGAGAATCATCGTAACAAGAAAATAAAGTTTCTACGATCTGATCATGGAGGAGAATATTTGAGTTACGAGTTTGGCCTTCATTTAAAACAATGTGGAATAGTTTCACAGCTCACGCAACCTGGAACACCATAGCACAATGGTGTGTCCGAACATCATAACCGCACTTTATTGGATATGGTGCGATCTACGATCTCTCTTACCGTTTTACCACTATCGATTTGGGGTTGTGCATTAGAGACAGCTGCATTCACTTTAAACAGGGCACCATCAAAGTCTGTTGAGACGGCACCATATGAACTGTGGTTTGGCAACAAACCTAAGCTGTCATTTCTTAAAGTTTGTGGATGTGATGCTTATGTCAAAAGGCTTCAGCTCGATAAGCTCGAACCCAAATCGGAGAAATGTGTCTTCATAGGATACCCGAAGGAAACAATTGTGTACACCTTCTACCACAAGTCCGAAGGCAAGATTATTGTTTCTAAGAACGGAACCTTTCTAGAGAAGGAGCTTCTATCAAAAGAAGTGAGTGGGAGGAAGGTAGAACTTGATGAGGTAATTGTACCTTCTCCTGAATTAGAAAGTAGTTCGTCATAGAAATCAGTTCCAGTGATTCCTACACCAATTAGTGAGGAAGCTAATGATGATGATCATGAAACTTCAGATCAAGTTACTACCAAAACACGTAGGTCTTCCAGAGTATGATCCGCATCACACTGGTGTGATAAAAAATCCTGTTCTGGAAGTCATGTTACTAGATTATGATGAACCTACAAACTATGAGGAAGGGATGATGAGCCCAGATTCCCGAAATGGCTTGAGGCCATGAAATCTGAGATGGGGTCCATGTATGAGAACAAAGTGTGGACTTTAGTGGACTTGCCCGATGATTGGCAAGCCATAGAAAATAAATGGATCTCCAAGAGGAAGACAAACGCTGATAGTAGTGTTACTATCTACAAAGCTCGACTTGTTGCAAAAGGTTTTCTACAAGTTCAAGGTGTTGATTACAATGAGATTTTCTAAACTGTAGCAATGCTTAAATCTGTCTAAATCATGTTAGCAGTTGTCATATTTTATGAAATCTGGCAAATGGATGGCAAAAATGCATTCCTTAAATGGATATTTATTAAAGAAGAGTTGTATATGATGCAACCAGAAGGTTTTGTCAATCCTAAAGGTGCTAACAAAGTATGCAAACTCCACCGATCCATTTTTGGACTGGTGCAAGCATCTCAGAGTTGGAATATATGCTTTGATAATGTGATCAAAGCATATGGTTTTATACATACTTTTGGAGAAGCCTGTATTTACAAGAAAGTGAGTGGGAGCACTATAGCCTTTCTGATAAGTATATGTGAATGACATATTGTTGATCGGAAATGATGTAGAATTTTCTAGAAAGCATAAAGGAGAGTTTGAAAGGAGATTTTCAAAGAAAGACCTCGGTGAAGCTGCTTACATATTGGGCATCAAGATCTACAGAGATAGATCAAGACGCTTGATAAGATTTTTCAGTGAGTATATACCTTGACAAGTTTTTGAAAGAGTTCAAAATGGATCAGTCAAAGAAGGAGTTCTTGTCTGTATTACAAGGTGTAAAGTTGAGTAAGACTCAAAGCCCGGCCACGGCAGAAGATAGAAAGAGAATGAAAGTCATTCCCTATGCCTCAGTCATAGGTTCTATAAAGTAAGCTATGCTGTGTACCAGACCTATTGTGTACCTTATCATGAGTTTGGCAAGGGGGTATTTTGGGGATATAACTATTAGCTATGACCCGCCCAGGAGGGGCCGGGTTATACCCACAAGTATTCTTAAATCCCAAGACCAAGGTTGAAGGTGGCGGTTCAGTAAGGGCCCAAAAGTCCAGAGGCGACTTAAGGCCCATAGTGATAAACCGCCATATGTACGTGACTTGTATTGTAAGACAAGAATAGTTAAGAGACCGAGCCGGACACTGTTTATGAGCCGGCCGGGACTCTGTGAGCCGCTGAGCGTCGACCTCTGAATATAAAGGGATGACCCGGCGGCGGTTCATGGCAGGTAACATCAGATCGAGAGCTAGGTCAAGTGATTCCGTTCCCTAGTTATCGAGTCATAAGCAATCCCACTTAAAACTGGATCGTAGGCTTTTACCTTCATCGTAAGGGGCTGAACCAGTATAAACCTCGTGTCCTTTGTCCCGATTAACCCCTTTAAGCTTCCTAGTTGCGATGGCTCCACGACTAAGTCCTTTCACTAGGACATCTGACATGACAATTCCACGATAGTTGGCGCCCACCATGGGGCCAGCGCATGGTGGATTTGAGTTCTTGAAGGGAAACTTCGAAGGGCACAAGGGATATGCTGTGGGCCGGATGACCAAGAGTCATCGCGGCAAGCTCTACATCGATGACGCAGGCTGGGGTCCCGACGCCGGCTCAATTGAGTACGGGTACCGGGTCCCCTTCGGCGGAATCCACGTCTTCATCAGCAAGATCGGCGAGCCGGGCCCTGAGCCGGACATCTGCACCGACCATGTCGAGACGGCTCAGCGTGCGAGACCCGCCCGGGCTCCATCTGCTATGAAACGTGCCTTCGTGGGATGCATCCACGAAGGACTCTCTGAAGGATCTGCATCTGGCGGTGAGACGACCATCTATTCAAATGGTGAGTCATCCACAGGCGAGACGGATTCATTATATCAATTACAAGTTTGCGGGCTTGGGGGCTATTCCGATGGCAGCAGTATTCCGGATCTCCTTGAGCCGCCGAGCAGGGTCGAAATCTTCATGGACGACACATAACCTATCCAAGACTCCACAACTGCGGTAGCAATAACCTCCGGGTCAACAGCAGCCGGGGCAAGAGGCCCTGTGCGCTCGCCGGCTCAGGTGTTGATGGATCTCACGGATAAGATGACCGCTTTGTTAACCGCCACAGTCAACCCGGCGGATCAAGCTCAACATGATGCGGAAGTAGCACAGTTAAAGCTGGATATAGTGCAGGCTAAGGAAGATCTGGCAACGGAAGATGTCAGGATGACTGCAGAGCGGGCGGCTTTGGACGCTCAGGCTCAGCGGATTCAGGCGCAGACTTTCCGGC
Organism: Triticum dicoccoides; assembly: GCF_002162155.2. Taxonomy (NCBI): domain Eukaryota; kingdom Viridiplantae; phylum Streptophyta; class Magnoliopsida; order Poales; family Poaceae; genus Triticum; species Triticum dicoccoides. Next base: position 466,798,075 of record NC_041391.1, on the reverse strand, counting down.
TCACGATGGATCAGAACGCGTCCAATGAGGTTATGAGGAGAAGATAGCAAAAGACTCAGTCTCGGCTCCCTCCGGTTTATGGTACCCGAAACCTCTTTCATACACCCGGTGCAGGGCCCAGTAACCCGTCGGAGATAGACCTGGTTGCGGCACTCGGGGCTGGGATGCCAGTTCAACCACAGGTGATGGGACCTCCCCGTATGAATACTGCTCCACCTCAGTATGTATCAACACCACCGAGTCATTATTCCAACCCGTTGGAGAACATGATTGAGGCGGCGACATGACTGGAGGCTCTCCCGATGGAGGGCGACTCTCTGACGGTGGCTAAAAGCCGCCGGATCATAGAAATTCTTCAGACGGCCTTAGCACAGCAGGAGGTGTACTCATATAGCCGGGACAGTATTCATTCAACCCCTCGTCCAAGCCGGAGCCCGAGTTATAGCAGGCACATGGACTTAGCGGCCGTTTCAAGCAACGCCCGGCGCCGTAACCAGCCAGACGGGCATGACCCGACGCGCAATGGAGCCTTTAACTTGGTGGATCAGGACAGAATATGTCAAGAAGTTGAGCGGGCGGCTCAGCAGGCGGCTCAGCTGACGGCTTACCAGCCTTTTCCGGTTTATCCGACGGCTTCTATTGAGGCAGGTGTGGCCACCAGAACCGGAGGTGTCCCCTGTCTAGTGCCGGCTCTACGTAACAAGCATTTTCCCAAGGATTTCAAAGGACCTAGGAAGGTGCCTAATTATACGGCCGACTTACAGCCTGGGGCATGGATTGAAAGCTACGAGATGGCTATGGAGTTACTGGAGGTCAATGACGCTGCGATGGCCAAGTACTTCACCATGATGTTGGATGGGACCGCCCGCACTTGGTTGAAGGGGCTACCGCCTAATTCCATCAGTTCATGGGTAGAGTTAAAAGTCTGGTTCATTCAGAACTTCAAGGATACAAGCAAGCAACCCATGTCAATTGTGGATTTGACTGGTTGCAAGCAGGAGGAGGGCGAGTCCACAACCCATTGGGTGCGTTGGGTCAAGGCCATAATACATTCGTCTGATAAGATGGATGCCGGCTCTACAGTCTTAATGTTGGAGAAAAATTGCTGTTTTCAGCCTCTGAAGATGAAGCTTGTGCGGATCAAGCGCGATTGCAATTATATGGGCACGCTAATGGCGGCTCTGGTCAAGCACACCGACTCTGACAGTACCAAGGATCCTGAGTCTGATGATGAAAAGATAGAGAAGGGAAGGAAGAACGGCAACGGCAAGGGCCCTCAACATAACACATCAAATCAAGGAGGTAATAAATGTAAGACTGATGGTAGCTTGGAATTTGTGGCTAACACCAATGCGCAGGGTAACAATCAACGATGTAAGGGGAGACCACCTCCCCTGTCCGGCAGGTCAAGCCCAACACTTGAGCAGTTACTAAATGAGCCCTGTCCAAGGCATGGCACTCAGCAGAAGCCGGCCACTCATCTATGGAAGGATTGTACGATCATGAAGGCTTTCAAGAATTCCAACATGTTCGATGGTAATCATGGACAGGGCGGCAGCTCAGGTGGCGGCGGCTTTCATGGCCCGAGCGGCGATTCAAATTCCAATTTTCACAATTCTCAGGGTAATCAAGGTGGTCATAACCAGCAATCTGGCCAGGGTGGTCAGCAGCAGCAGCAGCAGGGTGGATACCAGAACCATCCAAAGCAGCTAAATAGTGGGCAATATCATGTGTTCGCCACCAGTTTGTGTAAACGAGACCAGAAGCTTCATAAGAGGGCTGTGAACGCTGTTGAGCCGGCAGTTCCTCGTTATTTGAGATGGTCTGAGCATCCTATTCTATGGAGTAGGAAGGATCACCCTCCACGGGTTGATAATCCGGGTCACTTGGCCTTGGTGGTAGCACCTCAGGTTGGTGGATACAAGTTCACTAAAGTGCTCATGGATGAAGGCAGCAGCATTAATATCCTTTATTATGAGACCTTTCGCTGCATGGGTTTGACTGACAAAAATCTCAAGACTTCCAACACTATTTTTCATGGAGTGGTTCCTGGTAAGTCGGCCTACCCAGTGGGTAAGATTGAGCTGGAAGTGGCCTTTGGAGATGAACATGATTCTAGGACAGAGAAGCTAACCTTTGAGGTGGTCAAAATCAGAAGCCTGTATCACGCCCTCTTTGGGCGGCCGGCTTATGCCAAGTTCATGGCGAGGCCGTATTATGTTTATTTGCAGCTCAAGATGCCAGGCCATAAGGGCACCATCACAGTGCATGGGAGCCGGAAGATAGCCTTGGAATGTGAGGAAGGCGATGCCGCTTATGCTGAATCTGTTTGTGCCACAGAAGAGTTGAAGTTCTACAAGGAAAATGTCGACCCGGTAGATATGACGTCTTTGAAAAAGCCAAACACAGAGCATGAGCCGGTAATGAAGTTTAAATCGGCTGATGATACTAAGCTTGTGGACTTTGTTCCAGGCGACTCATCTAAGCAGTTTAGTATCAATGCCAATATGGATACCAAATAGGAAAGCACGCTCATCGAGTTCATCCATGAGAACTGGGACATCTTTGCATGGAAACCTTCTGACATGCCGGATGTACCGAGAGAACTCGCTGAGCACACTCTTAATATTGATCCAAAATTTAAGCTGGTCAAGCAGTTTCTTCGGCGGTTCAATGAGGAGAGGCGTAAGGCCATTGGTGAGGAAGTAGCCCGGCTCTTGGCGGTTGACTTCATTGTTGAAGTTTTTCATCCAGAGTGGTTGGCTAACCCGGTGCTTGTGCTTAAAAAGAACGGCACTTGGCGTATGTGTGTGGATTGCAAGGACCTAAACAAAGCTTGTCCGGCTGACCCCTTCGCTCTCCCTCGTATTAATCAAATTATTGATGCTACGGCGGGTTGTGAGCGTTTGAGATTTTTGGATGCTTATTCTGGTTATCATCAGATCAAGATGGCAGTTAAGGACCAGGAGAAGACGACGTTCATTACTCTGTTTGGAGCCTTCTGCTATGTATCTATGCCTTTTGGGCTCAGGAGGGCCTAGGCGACTTACCAGCGGTGTGTGCAGAATTGTCTTCATAACCAGATTGGGCGCAATGTTCATGCTTATGTAGACGACATCGTGGTGAAATCCAGAGAGAAGGAGACCTTGATAAATGATCTGAAGGAGACCTTTGACAATCTTCGGGTCTACAAGATGATGCTTAACCCGACCAAGTGTGCTTCTGGCGTGCCTGCAGGCAAGCTTTTGGGTTTTCTGGTTTCTAATAGGGGCATCGAGGCTAACCCGGAGAAGATCAAGGCAATCACCTCTCTGGATAAGCCGGCGTGCATCAATGATGTTCAGCGTTTGGTGGGTCGTATCACTGCTTTAAGCCGGTTCATAAGCCGGTTAGGTGAGAAGGCCGTACCACTGTATCAAATGGTGAAGAAGATAGATGACTTCGTCTGGAGTGACGCTGCCAATGCCTCCTTTGAAGATTTGAAGAGACAGCTAGCTGAGCCCCCGGTTCTTGCTGCTCCCATTGATCAGGAGCCATTATTATTATATGTGGCTGCTAACACAAGGGCTGTCAGTGTGGCCATCATGGTGGAGCGCAAGGAGGCTGGCAAAGAGTATCCGGTTCAAGGCCGGTTTATTATATCAGTGAGGTGCTTATTGAGTCCAAACAAAGGTATCCACATTGGCAGAAACTCGTTTGTGGGGTCTTCATGGCAAGCCGGAAGCTTAAGCAATATTTCCAGGGTCACCCCATCACTGTGGTCAGTTCTACTCCTTTAGGAGATATCATCCAAAATAGAGAGGCCACAGGACGAGTTGCCAAGTGGGCCATTGAATTTGGGCCTCATGATTTAAAGTATGTACCACGCACGGCTATCAAGTAACAAGCACTTGTGGATTTCATCAATGATTGGACAGAACTACAGATGCCTGAAGAGAAGCCAGACAACACATATTGGACTATTCACTTTGATGGGTCCATGCAATTGGAGGGCTCAGAGGCTGGAGTTGTTTTAGCTTCCCCTCGAGGTGAAATTTTTTGTTATGTGCTATGATTGATGTTTCCCTGTACTAACAATGTAGCTGAGTATGAGGCCTTACTCCATGGTCTTCGGATGGCTAAGGAGATGAGCTTAAGCCGGGTAAGGTGTTTGGGCGACTCAGATTTGGTGGCTCAACAAGTATCAGGCAAGTGGGATTCCAAAGATCCTCTCATGGCGGCTTATCACCGTGAAGTTGATGCCATTGCTGGACATTTCAAGGGTTACCAGGTGGAGCACATTGACCGCAGAAAGAATGAGGCGGCTGATGCCTTGAGCTGGCTAGGCTCTCAGCGTAAGCCACTGCTGCCTAATACTTTCTTGGATATTCTGCATAAACCTTCTGTCAAGTTACCTACAGAGGAAGACTTGGTTGTTCCTGACCCGGAGGCACAATTGGTGGCGGCTCTTCACGTTATCCCAGATTGGACAGTGCCATATTTGGCTTACATGACCCGGGGCCAGTTGCCTGAGGATGAAACCTTGGCTAGGCAGATAACCCGGCGGTCTAAGTCAATGACAATTGCCAATGGCGAGTTGCATCATCGCAGTGTCACTGGGGCGTTTTAGCGTTATGTGTTTCCCGAAGAAGGCCAAGAAATTCTATGTGAGATTCATGAAGGGGATTGTGGCCATCATGCCGCGTCAAAATCCCTTGTGGCCAAGGCTTTCCTTCATGGATTTTATTAGCTGACGGCTCATGCTGATGTAGAGGACCTGGTCAGCAAATGTGACGGTTGTCAGAAGTTCTCAAGACGTGCTCACGTGCCGGCTCAAGAATTGAGGATGATTCCAATTACTTGGCCGTTTGCAGTCTGTGGGCTTGACATGGTTGGGCCTTTCAAAAGGTCCAAAGATAAAAAGACCCACCTTTTGGTGGCGGTTGACAAATTCACAAAGTGGGTTGAGGCAGAGCTAGTTAGCAATTGTGATGCAGCTATGACGGTTCAGTTCATGAAGAAGGTGATATTCCGCTTTGGCTTTCTACACAACATTATAACTGACAATGGTACCAATCTGTCTAAAGGTGACATGGAAGAATTTTTTCAATGTGAGCATATTCGGCTTGATGTTTCATCAGTGGCTCACCCCAATCCAATGGTCAAGCTGAGAGAGCCAATCAGGAGATTTTGAAAGGCATCAATCCCCAGCTTTTGGTCCCCTTGCAGCGGACGCCGGGTTGTTGGGTTGAGGAGTTACCCTTTGTGATATGGAGCATCAATACTATTCCCAATAGGTCTACGGGTTACACGCCCTTCTTCATGGTTTACGGAGCTGAGGCGGTTCTCCCTAGTGACATCCATCATGACTTGCCCCGTGTGGCGGCTTATGTTGAGGCGGACAACGAACAGGCATGTCAGGATGCCCTTGACCTGTTAGATGAAAAGCGTGACTTGGCAGCAGCTCGCTCGGTGTCGTGGAATTGTCATGTCAAATGTCCTAGTGAAAGAACTTAGTCGTGGAGCCATCTCAACTAGGAAGCTTGAAGGGGTTAATCAGGACAAGAGACACGAGAGGTTTATACTACTTCGGCCCCTTACAATGAAGGTAAAAGCCTACGTCTAGTTGTGATTGGGATTATGTATGTCTCGATGACTAGGAAGCAGAATCGCTTGACCTAGCTCTCGAGTTGTTGTTTCGTGTCCTGACTGCCGCCGGCCGTCCCTTTATATACTAAGGTTGACGCCCAGCGGCTCTACAGAGCCCCGGCCGGCTTATAGATTGTATCTGGCTCGGTCTCTTAATCTTTCTTGCCTTACAATACAAGTTACATGAACAAGGTGGTTTAACACTACGCGCCTTAAATCATCTCTCGGCCTCTGGGCCTTTACTAAGCCACCATCTTCAAAACTTGGGCTTCTGTCTTCAAGAATGCTTGTAAGTATAACCCATCTCCTTCTGGCGGGTTATACTAGTAGTTATATCCCCAACATTAGGCCCTAGGCTGATTTGAACTAGTTCATGTCAGTCTTCAATACTTAAGAAAAAGTTATCCGCCTCTTATTTAAGAAGATTCATGTAACCCGCCATGACGTCATCCTTCAAGTTCGTGGTAACCCGCCATGACGTCATCCTTCAAGTTCGTGGTAACCCGCCATGATGTCACCTGTTATAAATGTATGCTTTGTCCAACACATCCCAACGGATCTCTGTCTTAATGACCATCCGAAAATCGAGGCGCCCCTGTAGCTGGATAACTATGTTTTTTGGCCTCCTCATTTTTCGCGCCCACTTCACAGGTTTTTCCTTATAAATAGACCCGACTAGGTCTCCTCTCATTCTCCGTTTCACATCTTCTTCCTCTCGCCCACATCTGCCACTGGAGCTCCACCGCCGTCGCCACTACGCCCTTCGTCCTCGTGGATCTTGGCTGCTGCATCGACCTGATCTTGACCAGAGAACGGCAGCGCCCCTCCTCCGCAGATCCATCGCAATAAGCTCTTCCCCTTTCTGCGCCATAGATCTATGTTAGGGCTAGCACGTTCCTCTGTACGGGCACAGTTCATCCGAGCTCCTGCATTTTTCTTGCCATGGCTTCGTCAGATCCAAAAGATCCCATAAATCTGATGCGGCTCGTATTCCGCATCCATCTTGATTAATAGTAATCCTTTCTTGCTTGTAAGAAACCCTCATCTCAGCACATGAACTTCTCTACGCTCTGTTTTTAGGTCTAGTAATATTTCTTTTCTGAACCTTTGTTTGATCTAAAATAATTACTGCAAACAGTGAAACTTGTTTGTCCTACACTTAGGAAAAATCCATATGTTGTTAAACTTGCTAGTCATGGCGGCTCTGACTGCCGGCTTAAAAAAAGTGATAATTTGAACTTCCCCTATTAGTTGAAATAACATTGATGGCTTTAAAACACTTATGGCGACTTACGTAACCTGGATGGAAATATCCTTATACCATTAGGCCCCTTCATAAGTTGCCATAGTCCATTCCAGCAATATTTTTCCTGCCCGGCTTAAATTTGAACCGGCCTTATTTACCTTGCATGTAGGCTTTCAAACGAATGGCGCCCAAGGCACCTACCACTTGCAATTGGGTGAAATCCATTGTCACTGATAGCACTTTAGATGACTTCGTCAAAACCGGCTATCTGCCCAAGAAAGAAGTCATGCCTTACCGTGCTCCTCACCCGGACGAAGAAATCCCTCAGCCCAAAGACGGAGAGGTGGTTGTCTTTACCGATCATATGAAACGGGGCTTTACTCCATCCGGTTTAAAAAATTTCAGAGATGTGCTGAAGTTTTTTGACCTTCACCCACAAGACATTGGACCCAATTCCGTGTCTAACATCCGCAACTTCCAAGTGTTCAGCGAAGTTTACCTTGGTGAAGAGCCAAACCTGTTACTTTTCAGGGAGCTGTTCTATTTGAACCGCCAGACAGAGTGTGCTAGTGGCCGGAGCTTGGAACTTGGTGGGATTTCAATTCAGCGCCGCAGGGATGCACTTTTCCCCTATGCCAACCCGCCAAGCCATCCAAAAGATTGGAACATGACGTGGTTCTACTGCAAAGATACCTCCCCGGCTGACGAGAATCCTCTGCCCAGTTTTCATGCCCTCCGTCTTGACACCAATCATCATTTGCCAAACAAGATTACTTCCGTAGAATGCAGATCCCTCTCTCCAACCATAGCCAAGATCAAAGCTCTGTTGGGGAACGGGTTGACGGGCATTGACCTGGTCCGAGTCTGGCTCGCCTGGCAGGTTATCCCTTTAAGCCGCTGCACCGTCTTAATGTGCGAATACACTGGCGCCAAGAATGACCCCCTGCGCCATAGCTCTGTCGACTTACCTGCTCATGTTGTTGATGACATGACCAAATCTCTTCTCAACGAGACTCTGGCGGATTGTGGCAGAGTGGGTCTCGCCCCGTTCTACAAAGATAACCCGGATCTAAAGGTAAAAACACCCCTATATAAAAAATGTTTACCTTATTTTCTTAATGCTTCACCCATATACACTTAATCCTTGCAGGCGGGTGATAAATTTTGGAAGGTTAAATATGATCATGAAGCGGCTAAGAAAGCCAGGAAAGAAAAGAGAGCCGCCAGGAAATAAGCTGCCCAAAGGAAGGGCAAGAAAGCTACTGCTTCCGACTTGCTTCGGCTGTCAGACTCTTCTGAGTCAGAGGGTAGCCCTTGATTCCCTTGGCTTATTCTTTAATCATCTTATTGACACTGATCATCAGCAGGAGGACACTGGGACAAGCCGTAGCAAGGCTGACGAGGTAACTATCCTTTCCTCCGACTCCGAGCCTTTGCCAAGACAGAAAATCTGCAGAGTGACCCGGAAAGTAAGATTTTCTCATCCCCTAGCTCATCACGATCCTCAATTTATTTTGAAGCGGCAAATTCATGACAGCCGGAGGCAGACCCGGACCAACAAGGACGCGGAGCTCTCCTCCGGCTTACCAAATACTCCAAGGAAACGCCGAAACAAGGTTACCTCTATTTTAACTAAGTTTTACCCCTTGGCAGGTCTCTTTCGTCAACCACTCAATTCCTCTGACGCGGATTATCAGGATACTTCCCCTCCCTCCGGCGAGTCATTGCAATCCAATCTGCCGACTTTTAAGACTGTACCAGGGTATAAGAAACCACTCACTTTTTTTGTAGTTATTGTAATCTTCTTACTTCTGTATTAATCTTTTGATTTGAATGCAGTGTCCAAGTTAAACCCAACAAGAGGGGTAGAAAGAATAAACCGGCTGATGAGAGGGTCGCCACTGATGAGCCGGCTCTTGAAGCAACCGTGCCAGAGTCAAGCACTCATGAACCGCCACCTGAACCAGCACAAGATGTGTCACCTCCAACTGACCTGCCTACTGACCAAGGTGCTTCCTGGTCAGAAAATCCTCAACCTCCAAGCCTAACCCGGACGGCTGATCCTTCCAATACAGATGTTGAAATTACGGGAACTCGCCATGTTGACCCAGGGAGGCCAACCGTAATGGCCAAATGCTCCGCCAATAAAGAATTTCTGGACCAGCGCCGAGTCAAGATGGACGTCACCAATTACGCTCATATGAGTATTGGAGATATCTTCTCTGGTTATATGAGCCAAGTGGACAACAGCCGGACCCTCGAGATTGACATGGTGAAGCAAATGCATCATAAATTCAAGGTATAACTTGTTTGCCTTGTTCCTTATCCTTCAGTATATTAGCCCCCAAGTCTGCTGCTTAAGATACTTATGTTGTAGACTTAGAAATAAATTTAACAACATGAAAACAAAATAAACTTCCGGCTTACCATGTAGTCCCCAAGGGGAGGTTTAACCAATATGGTTGAGCCGGCTCTTTATAGAGAAATTCGTATGGGTCTTTAAACAGCAATATGCATTAGCCCCCAAGTGCCAAGTGTTATTGTGTACAAAATGCTTGGGACTTACTCATATGAATCACCATATAATGAACTGTCGTAGAACAGAAAAAACTCTGCAAGACATTAGCCCCCAAGTGCCAAGTATTATTGCTGGCAAAGTGCTTGGGACTTTGAATACTGCATAAAGAACTTACTTGATTTTATATTCGCACAGGTTACCACGAGTCAACTCGAAGCAGAGGTGACCAATTTGAAGAGCCGCCTTGAATTCCAAGAGTCAGAACTTGAGAAGGCCAACAGTAAGTGTCGGTGTTCTGGGAACGTGGGTCCCCAGACTTGCCTGCTTGCGGCCTGCGGCGTGGCACAAAGGGGGGCCCAGCATGACCCATCTTCATCAACACAAGCTCAAGACCCTTGCGAGGGGCCAAGCCTCGCGGGGCGGATGCCAAGGAGCTTCCTCAGGCACGGCCTCGTCAGGCTGGCTCACGAGGAGGCGGAGAGTTCAAGGCGGGGTACCTCGCGAGGTTCCCATGACGCAAGCCATGACGACCAAGGGCGCCAGCCGGGCGCCAGCCCGCGCAGTGTCCTTCTTTCCTCTTTGGTGCAAGGGGAGCAAGCGCAGGTGAGAGCATCAAGCAAAGGCATCCATTTCGGTGCAACAAGACCAAGACCAGTCCAACGGTAGGATGGAGGTCACCGTGGAGCCCAAGTCGGCGTCACCACCAGAGCCTTTGACAGGCGAGGACCAACTTTAGTCAGGATAAGTGTACTATATGTTCCCCTTCAAATTGGCCAATTGTGGGCGCCCTTCCCGCTCAATATTTGGGAAGAGGCCCAGGGCCTTCGCCTATAAATAGGAGTATCCACCCACAGGGTAGAGGGATCGATCGATCCATCCGGCCGGCAAAAAGAGAGAGACCACAAGAACAAACCCTCGGGAGGCTGTTCTTCCTTGTATTGTTCATCATCAGCCCAAGAGGCAATCCACCACGCCACACACTGGAGTAGGGTATTAGACCACAATGGTGGCCTGAACCAGTATAAATCTTGTGTCTCTTGTGTTGTTCTTCTCGTAGTTTAGATCCTAGCGACTCGGCGAGGAACAGGTAGGTAGAAGGCGAAACCTCCATGCGCACCCCAGTGTTCGAACCTCAAGGGTCTGCCGGAACCCTAAATCCGACAGTAAGTTCGAGTTCAGTGTTTCTGAACAGGATAAACTCAAGAAAGACTTTGAAACTAAAAAGAAAGCCTGGGCGGATGAGAAGACCGCATTCATAAGCCGGGCTGAAAAAGCAGAAGTGGCTCTTGAAGAAGTCACTGGAGAATTGCCCGGGTTAAAGCGCCATATTTCCCAAATGGTCGCAACCATCTTTGGTAAGTCGCTGTGCCGTTGTGTTCATATCTTTAAACCGTGTAATAGAGTGTGTGCCACAAATTAACCTTTCTGAATATGCTTTGTACAGGGCCCCAGAAATGCAAATTTAAATCACAACATGCTGATGAAGCTGAAAGCTGTGTATACCTTGGTGGAACAATTGTACACCGGGACACAATGTACCCTTGCTTCGGTGGCCTTATCCAATGAGATGCCAACCCGCCTAGTACGGGTTTTAAGTGAGCTGTCAGTCCTTCCGCAACAGATCAATGAATTGAAATGGTCAGCTGCAAAAGCCGGAGCGGTAAATGCTCTAAGCCGGGCTAAGGCCTGGCTACCTGAACTAGACCCGGAGGATATCGCCATTGGTTATCCAAGTCTCAAGGAAGATGGCACGTCATTTGAAGAGGCGGATTTCCTTGCCTGTGTCAAAGAGGTATGCCCCATGGCGACTCTGATAGCCGCTGAAGTGGATTATACCAAGTACCAGGCGGGTTACGATGAACCAAATCGAAGGATTCCAACACCTGAATATGACGTGATCTGTCTGATTCCCCCAATTCGTAAGCATACCTTTGCTCCTGAAGTTGACCCGCCCGGTCTTGTTGATGATGAAGCAGAATTTGAAGCCTTAAACAACATTGACTGGTCATCATCAACCTTCCAGGAAAAGGAGCAGATCACAAGCGCGGAGAGGGCTAACCCAGACGCTTCCGGCCAATCCTGAAGGTGAAGCTGTCATGGCGACTCAATACCTAGTGTAAAAAACAATGCAAACCATTTGGACTTAATGAGTCCTGTAAGAGGGCAGAGATGACTCTGTTGTGGCCATGCCATCGTGCATGTTTTGATGCTTAACATTTTTAAGCCGCCTTGCTATATTTGTGCATACAGTTGATCTTTTTTGAAAACTGTCCTTCAAATAAACTGCTAGGCAGGTCAAGAATCGTTATCAAAATAAATATAGATTAGCTGGTTGATAAAAGCACAACTACAATAAAATTTTCCACAGGCCCCACCAGTTCATATGACCCGGCCGGTAATGATGAAGATCTAATATTTGGATACCCAGAAAGTACCACGATGCTTATGGGTCGGTGATTCATCAGTCGATATGGAACTGGGCTACGGACATCATATTTATAATTGTAAGCCTGAGGAAAAAATCTTAAGTCAAATATTGGGGCTTCCAAAGAAAACTTAAACCACAAAGAGAAGTAACAATGGCAAGGCTGCTGATTCGAATACGATCAGTGAACCGTCCCAGAGGGGTTTAAGCTAGGATTCGAATACGATCATGTAGCCCCCAATGGCTTTGGCATTGCGCCGATCAAGAGGGTACCGACAGCTGTGTTCTCTTTGGTTCGAATACGACCTATTTTGAACAGGAAGCCTCCTAATGATCTTGAGAGTTTTTTAATGACTCTGATTCGAATACGATCAAAGTCGGTTCCCAAATGAGGTTAAGCTATGATTCGAATACGATCAAGAAACCCTCAAGTGAGCTCGGCAGTGTGCCAACCAAAAGGGTATCGACAGCTATGTTCTCTTTGGTTCAAATACGACCTATGTTTGAACAGGAAACCCCCTAGTGATCATAATTTTGAACATCTAGATTCGAATACGATCGTAAGCCGGATCAGAACGGGTTGAGCCGGGTCAAATATGACACGCCCCCGAGCGATCATGTGAGAAATTGATGACAATTATAATGACAAAGTTACCTTGTGAGAAGGGAAAAAGGACAGAGGTCCTGCTTTATTATTCATCATAATATGTACATTGGCGAAATATATACATCAGTGGAGCCTATGGCTCAAGTGTAGTAGGGCCAGAGATGAGCAATATTCCACAGCCTCCGGGTCTCCTCCTCCGACTTACGTGAGTCTTTGTGCTCTCGAACGTCAATAAGGTAATATGACCCATTGTTCAAGTTCTTGCTGACCACAAATGACCCTTCCCAAGGTGGGGATAACTTATGAGCATCAGTTTGATCCTGGATGAGCAGGAGCACTAAATCACCTTCCTGAAAGGATCTAGACTTAACTCGGCGGCTGTGATAACGACGCAAGTCCTGTTGATAAATCTCCGAACAAGCTGCTGCCAAGTCCCGATGTTCATCCAATAGATCAAGAGCATCCTGGCGTGCTTGTTCATTGTCTTCCTCGACATAATCCGCCACACGAGGTGAATCATGATGGATATCACTAGGGAGAACTGCCTCAGCTCCGCAGACCATGAAGAAAGGTGTATAACCCGTAGATCTGTTAGGAGTAGTGTTGATGCTCCATAACACAGAAGATAACTCCTCAACCCAACAACCCAGCATCCGTTGCAAAGGGACAAAGAGCTGGGGCTTAATGCCTTTCAGGATCTCTTGATTGGCTCTCTCGTCTTGACCATTGGACTGAGGGTGAGCCACTGATGAAACATCAAGCCGGATATGCTCACGTTGATAGAACTCCTCCATGGCGCCTTTAGATAGATTAGTGCCATTGTCAGTTATAATGCTGTGTGGAAAACCAAAACGAAATATCACCTTCTTCATGAATTAAACTGTCGTGGCTGCATCACACTTACTGACCGGCTCTGCCTCAACCCACTTTGTAAACTTATCAAATGCCACCAAGAGGTGAGTCCTTTTATCTTTGGATCGCTTGAAAGGCCCAACCATGTCAAGCCCCCAGACTGCAAACAACCAAGTAATTGGAATCATCCTCAACTCTTGAGCCGGCACATGAGCTTGTCTTGAGAACTTCTGACAACCCTCACATTTACTGACCAGATCTTCTGCATCCGCATGAGCCGTCAACCAATAAAACCCATGACGAAAAGCTTTAGCCGCAAGAGATTTTGACCTGGCGTGATGACCGCAACCTCCTTCATGAATCTCACGGAGAATTTCTTGGCCTTCCTCAGGAGAGATGCAACGCTGAAAAGCCCCTGTAACACTGCAATGATGCAACTCACATTGATAATCGTCATGGACTTGGACCGCCGGGTTATCTGCCTGGACAAGGTTTCATCCTCAGGCAACTCGCCTCGTGTCATATAAGCCAGATACGGCACCGTCCAATCTGGGATGATATGAAGAGCCACCACCAACTATGCCTCAGGGTCAGGAACAGCCAAATCTTCCTCTGTAGGTAGCTTGACAAAAGGGTTATACAAAACATCCAAGAAAGTATTAGGCGGCATCGGCTTACGCTGAGATCCCAGCCGACTTAAGGCGTCAGCCGCCTCGTTCTTTCTACGGTCAATGTGTTCCACCTGATAACCCTTGAAGTGCCCGGCAATTGCATAAACCTCCTGGCGATAAGCCGCAATGAGAGGGTCTTTTGAGTCCCACTTGCCTAACACATGCTGAGCCACGAGATCTGAGTCGTCGAAGCACCTTACCCGGCTTAAATTCATCTCTTTAGCCATCCGGAGACCATGGAGCAAGGCTTCATACTCAGCTGCATTGTTAGTACACGGAAACATCAACTGGAGTACATAACAAAACTTATCGCCCCGAGGGGAAGCCAAAATAACTCCAGCCCCCGAGCCTTCCTATTGCCTAGACCCATCAAAATGAATTGTCCAAAAAGTATTGTCTAGCTTTTCCTCAGGCATCTGCAACTCTGTCCAGTCATTGATGAAATCCACCAGCGCTTGAGACTTAATAGCTGTGCATGGCACATATTTTAAACCATGAGGCCCAAACTCAATGGCCCATTTGGCGACTCGCCATGTGGCCTCTCTGTTCTGAATAATATCCCCCAAGGGGGCAGAACTAACCGTAGTGATGGGATGGCCCAAGAAGTATTGCTTAAGCATCCGGCTGGCCATAAACACCCCATAGACAAGCTTCTGCCATTGCGGATATCGCTGCTTGGACTCAATAAGTACCTCCCTGATGTAGTAAACCGGTCGCTGAACCGGCTGCTCCTTGCCTGCCTCCTTGCATTCCACCACAATAGCCACACTTACAGCGCGTGTGTTAGCAACTACATATAAGAGCAAGGGCTCCTTGTCAATGGGAGCAGCAAGAACCGGCGGCTCAGCCAACTGCCTCTTCAGATCTTCAAAAGCAGTATTGGCGGCGTCATTCCAAGTAAAGCTATCCATCTTCTTCATCATCTGATACAGCGGATAGCCTTCTCCCCTAACCGGCTTAAGGCGGCGATACGACCTGCCAAATGCTGGACATCGTTAACACAAGCCGGTTTGGCCAGGGAGGTGATGGCTTTGATCTTCTCCGGGTTAGCTTTGATGCGTTTGTTGGAAACCAGAAAACCCAAAAGCTTGCATGCAGGTACACCAAAAAGACACTTGGCCGGGTTAAGCATCATCTTGTAACCTCGGAGATTATCAAAGGTTTCCTTGAGATCATGGATCAAGGTCTCTTTCTCTCTGGACTTAACCACTATGTCATCCATGTAAGCATGAACATTGCGTCCGATCTAATCATGAAGACAATTCTATACGCATCGCTGGTAAGTCGCCTAGGCACTCTTAAGCCCAAAAGGCATTGAAACATAGCAGAAGGCTCCAAACGGAGTGATGAACGCCGTCTTCTCCTAGTCCTTAACAGCCATCTTGATCTGATGATAACCAGAATAAGCATCCAAAAAGCTCAAACGCTCACAACCCGCCGTAGCATCGATGATCTGATCAATACGAGGGAGAGCAAAAGGATCAGCAGGACAAGCTTTGTTTAAGTCCGTGTAATCCACACACATACGCCAAGTGCCATTTTTCTTGAGAACAAGCACCGGGTTAGCCAGCCACTCTGGATGAAACACCTCAATGATGAACCCAGCCGCCAAGAGCTGGGCCACTTCCTCACTGATAGCTTTCCTTCTCTCCTCATTAAACCGCCGAAGAAATTGCTTGACCGGCTTAAACTTTGGATCAATATTAAGAGTGTGCTCAGCGAGTTCTCTCGGTACACCCAGCATGTCAGATGGCTTCCATGCAAAAATGTCCCGATTCTCACAGATGAACTCGATGAGCGCGCCTTCCTATTTGGGATCCAGATTGGCGCTGATACTGAACTGCTTGGATGAATCGCTTGGGACAAAATCGACAAGCTTAGTCTCCTCCGCCGACTGAAATTTCATGACCGGCTCATGCTTTGTAGTTGGCTTCTTCAAAGATGTCATATCCGCCGGGTCAACATTGTCCTTGTAGAACTTTAACTCTTTCGTCGCGCAGGCCGACTCAGCATAAGCCGTGTCACCTTCTTCACATTCCAGAGCCACCTTGTGGTTTCCGTGCACCGTAATGGTTCCCTTATAACCCGGCATTTTGAGCTGCAAGTACACATAACACGGCCGTGCCATGAACTTGGCATAAGCTGGACGCCCAAACAGAGCATGATATGGGCTCTTGATCTGAACTACTTCATATGTTAATTTCTCGGCTGTGGAATCATATTCATCCCCAAATGCCACCTCCAACTCTATCTTGCCGACCGGATACGCCGACTTACCAGGTACAACTCCATGGAAAACAGTGTTGGACTTTTTAAGGCTCTTATCAGTCAGCCCCATGCGACGGAAGGTCTCATAATAGAGAATATTGATGCTGCTGCCTCCATCCATCAGCACCTTGGTGAACTTGTATCCACCCACCTGAGGGGCTACGACCAAAGCTAAGTGACCCGGATTGTCAACCCGGGGAGGGTGATCCTCTCTACTCCATATGATAGGCTGTTCAGACCACCTCAAATAATGAGGAATTGCCGGCTCAACTGCGTTCACGGCCCTCTTATGAAGCTTCTGGTCCCGTTTAAACAAGCTGGTGGTAAACACATGATATTGCCCACTGTTCAGCTGCTTTGGATTGCTCTGGTATCCACCTTGCTACTGCTGCTGACTGCCCTGGCCAGCCTGTTGGTTATATCCCCCCTGGTTTCCCTGGGAATTTTGAAAATTGGGATTTGACCCGCTGCCCGGGCCATGAAAGCTGCCCCACCTAAGCTGCCCGGGCCATTATTACCATCAAACATGTTGGAATTCTTGAACGCCTTCATAAACGTGCAATCCTTCCACAAATGTGTAGCCGGCTTCTCCTTAGAACCGTGTCTCGGGCAATGTTCATTCAACAACTGCTCAAGTGTGGGTCCTGACCCACCGGATCGAGGAGGTAGCCTTCCCTTGCGCCGCTGGTTATGACCCTGCGCATTGGTGTTAGCCAAAAAATCCAAACTAAAGTCAGTCTTACATTTGTTACCTCCTTGATTTGCTGGGTTGTGCTAAGATCCCTTGTCGTTGTTGTTCCTATTTCCCTTCCCTGCCTTCTCATCATCAGACTCGGGATCCTTGGTACTATCAGAATCGGCATACTTGACCAGAGCCACCATCAGCGTGCCCATATCATTGCAATCACGTTTGAGCCACCCCAACTTTTGTTTCAAAGGTAAGAAACGACAATTCTTCTCCAACATTAAGACTGCAGAGCCGGCATCCATCTTATCAGATGAATGTATTATGGCCTTCATCCGGCGTACCCAATGGGTTGTAGACTCACCCTCTTCCTGCTTACAATTCGTCAGATCCACGATCGACATGGGCTGCTTGCATGTGTCTTTGAAGTTCTGGATGAACCGGGCCTTTAACTCCACCCATGAACATATTGAATTAGGTGGCAGGCCTTTCAACCAGGTGCGGGCAGTTCCATCCAACATCATGGTGAAGTACTTAGCCATTGCTGCATCAGAAACCTCCAACAGCTCCATTGCCATCTCGTAGCTCTCAATCCATGCCCCGGGCTATAAGTCGGTTGTATAATTCGGCACCTTCCTTGGTCCTTTAAAATCTTTGGGCAACCGCTCGTTACATAGAGCCGGTACTAGACACGGGACTCCTCCAGTCCGGGTGGATATACCTGCCTCAACAGAAGTCACCGGGTAAATCGGATATGGCTGATAAGCCATCAACTGAGCTGCTTGTTCAGCCGCCCGTTCAGCCTCTTACCATAGTCTCTCTCGCTCTACCAAGTTAACGCCCTCATGACGTAGCGGGTTACCGCCACCTGGCTGGTCACGGCGTCTAACATTGCTTGATACGGCCGCTGAATCCATGTGCCTGCTGTAACTCGGGCTTCGGCTTAGACGAGGGGTCGAGTGGATCTTGTCCCGACTGTATGAGTACGCCTCCTGCTGTACTAAAGCCGTCTGAAGAAGTTCCCTGACCCGGCGGGTTTCAACCGCAGTCGGAGAGTCGCCATCGATTGGTAGAGCCGCCAATCGTGTTGCCGCTGCTATCATGTTTTCCAATGGGTTGGAGTAATGACCCGGGGGTGTTGGTACGTACTGAGGTGGCGCCATGTTTACACGGGGAGGTCCCATCACCGGCGACTGAAATGGTGCTCTGTCCCCGGGTGTCGCAGCATGGTCTGGCCCTGTGCGCGGAGGGAGCCATGGCGGATTACCTGTCTGTGGGATGAACCACGATGGGTTACTGGGCCCTGCTCCCGGCGTGTTAAAAAGGTTTCGAGGGTCATAAACTGGGGGAAGTCGAGACTGGGTCTTCTGATGCCTTCTCCTCATGACCTCATTAGCTGCGTTCTGGTCTTGCATAAGCCGAAAAGCGTGCGCCTGAATCTGCTGAGCCTGAATGTCCAGAGCCGCCCACTCTGTGGTTATCCTAACATCTTCTGCTGCCAGGTCCTCCTTAGCTTGCGCCATATCCAACTTTAACTGTGCCACCTCCGCATCATGACTGGCTTGATCTGCCGGGCTGACTACGGTGGTTAACAGGGTGGTCAATTTGTCGGTGAGATCCATTAACACCTGGGCTGGTGAGCGCACAGGACCTCCTGCCCTGGCTGTCGTTGACCCGGAGGTTACCGCTGCTGCAGTTGCAGAGTCTTGGATGGGTTGGGTTCCAGCCATGAAGATCCTGACCCTGCATGACGGCTCAAGACAATCCGGAATACTGCTGCCATGGGAATAGCCGCCGAGCCCGCCATCCTACAGTTGGTATAATGAATCTGTCTCACCTGTGGACGACTCACCGTCAGATTAGATGGCCTCCTCACCACCAGAGGCAGATCCTTCAGAGAGCCCTCCGTGGACGCATCCCACGAAAGCACACTTCACAGCTGGAAGAGCCCGGGCGGGTCTCGCATGCTGAGCCGTTTTGACGAGGTCGGTGCAGATGTCTGGCTCAGGGCCCGGCTCGCCGATCTTGCCGATGAAGACGTGGATTCCGCCGAAGGGGACCCGGTACCCGTACTCAATTGAGCCGGCCTTGGGGCCCCAGCCTGCATCATCGATGTAGAGCTTGCCGCGACGACTCTTGGTCATCCGGCCCACAGCGTATCCCTTGAGCCCTTCGAAGCTGCCCTTCAAGAACTCAAATCCACCATGCACTGGCCCCACAATGGGCGCCAACTGTCGTGGAATTGTCACGTCAGGTGTCCTAGTGAAAGAACTTAGTCGTGGAGCCATCGCAACTAGGAAGCTTGAAGGAGTTAATTAGGACAAGAGACACGAGAGGTTTATACTAGTTCGGCCCCTTACGATGAAGGTAAAAGCCTACGTCTAGTTGTGATGGGGATTATGTATGTCTCGATGACCAGGAAGCAGAATCGCTTGACCTAGCTCTCAAGTTGTTGTTTCGTGTCCTGAATCGCCGCCAGGTCGTCCCTTTATATACTGAGGTTGACGCCCAGCGGCTCTACAGAGCCCCGGCCGGCTTATAGATTGTATCCGGCTTGGTCTCTTAATCTTTCTTGCCTTACAATACAAGTTACATGAACAAGGAAGTTTAACACTACGGGCCTTAAATAATCTCTGGGCCTTTGGGCCTTTACTAAGCCGCCATCTTCAAACTTGGGCTTCTGTCTTCAAGAATGCTTGTAAGTATAAACCGGCTCCTTCTGGCAGGTTATACTAGTAGTTATATCCCCAACACTCGGTGATTTACCAACAGGACCTGCGCCACTATCACAACCGCCGGGTTAGGTCCAGAACCTTTCAGGAAGGTGATTTGGTGCTCCGGCTCATCCAGGATCAAACTGATGCACACAAGCTGCCCTTTGTGATCAGCAAGAACTTGAACAACGGGTCATACTACCTTATCGATGTTCGAGAGCGCAAAGACTCACGTAAGTCGGAGGAGGAGACCCGTCGGCTGTGGAATATCGCTCATTTTGGGCCTTACTACACTTGAGCTACCGGCTCTCATGATGTGCATATTTTGACAATGTATATATTATGATAAATAATAAAGCAGGACCTCGGTCCTTTTTTCCTCCTCAAAGGTAATATGTTATTGTCATTATCATTTTCATTTCAGATGATCACTTGGGGGCTAATCGTATCCGAATCTAGCTTGACCCATTTTTGATCTGTCTTATGCTCATATCTGAATCTAGCCGTTAAACCTTATGATCACTAGGGGGCTTCCTGTTCAAACATAGGTCGTATTCGAACCAAAGAGAACATAGGTGTCGGTACCCTTTTGATTGGCACACTGCCGAGCTCACTAGGGGGCTTCTTGATCGTATTCGAATCATAGCTCAACCCCTTTTGGGAACCGACTTTGATCGTATTAGAATCAGAGTCATTAAAAACTTCAAGGTCATTAGGGGGCTTCTTGTTCAAACATAGGTCGTATTCGAACCAAAGAGAACATAACTGTCGGTACCCTCTTGATCGGTGCAATGCCAAAGCCACTGGGGGCTACATGATCGTATTCGAATCCTAGCTTAGCCCCTTTGGAACGGTTTACTGATCGTATTCGAATCAGAAGCCTTGAACTTTTTATATTCTATTTGGTTTAAGTTTCTTTGGAAGCACCCTTTATTTGACTTGAGACCTTTTTGAGGATCAAAACTACAAGTGTGGTTAACTTTAACCCGGCTTGATTTTGGCTGATAAGTCGCCAATAGATAAGAATTATCAAGTGTTGGTTTCCAAAGATCGGGTTATCACCCTTAATATATGGATTATAAAAACTGGTAGTACAAATGAAAAGATCACAGGTATAAGATTATAGTTGTGTTTCAACATTATATGTTACAGCAGGCTTATTTGTGATTCTTTTCTATCGTAATATATCTAGTTATTATGACCCGCCTTGCGGTAAGTCACCAAGGGATCTTGTGATCTGTTTCTATGTGCAGGATAGTTAAAAGACTTGGTCAAGCATAAGGAAAGTCGATGAAAATTATAACACGGGTGAGTGTAACACAGCGGCTTAATAGTATTAACCACCAAAAACATGCACGATGGCACAACCAAATCAAAGTTATTTCTATTCTATTACATGACCCCACGAGTCCAAATGATTCATATTGTTTTTAGCACACCACAGGTATGAGCCGCCAAGGCAGATTAACTCTCATGTTGGCCTGAAGCGTTCGGGTTAGCCCTCTCCGCTTCTTCGCCTTGTTCCCTTTCCTGGAAGGTTGATGATGACCAGTCAATGCTGTTTAAAGCTTCAAATTCAGCTTCAACATCAACTAGTCCGGCTGGGTCAACTTCAGGGGCGAAGGTATGCTTACGGAGTGGGGGGATCAGACTGGTCACTATATAGTGACGCGTTGGAATTCTCCGGTTCTCCGCGTCGTAACCCGGCTGGTACTTGGAGAGGTCTACTTCATCAGCTATCAGGGTGGCCAGAGGGCGTATCTCTTTCACGCAAGCGGCAAAGTCTTCCTGTTCAAAGGGAGTGCCATACTCCTTGAAGCTTGGATAACCAGTGGTGAGGTCTGCCGGGTCTAGCTCCGGTAGCCAAGCTTTGGCCCGACCCAAAGCAGCCACAGCTCCAGCTCTCACGGATGATCGCCTCAGTTTGGTGAATCGCTGGGGTAGCACAGGAAGTTTCTTTAGCACGTCTACCAGGAGCGTGGGCACTTTATTGTACAGGGCCACCGAGGCTACACTACTAGGGAAAACCCTAGTAGTAGCGCGGGTTTTGAGGCTAGCAGCAGCGCGGGTGGACGCGCTACTAATAAGGCGCTACAGCTAACTCATAGTAGTAGCGCGACCCTTACCAGCGCTACTACTGTTTACGATATCAGCAGCGCTTTTTTAGAATGCGCTACTATTACCTAGCTGTAGCGATTTCGCCATCCCTCGCTACTGCTATATCTTTCATCATTTTCCCATTACCCCTTTCCCTTTCAGTTTCCCTTTCAGATACTAGATACTAGGTACTGCTAGTAGATATCAAATTCATAAACCATTACTAGGTAGTACTCCCTTCGTTCCAAATTACTCGTCGTGGTTTTAGTTCAAACCACGACAAGTAATTTGGAACGAAGGGAGTAATAGATAACAATTTCATGCATAGTCAACATGCATCCTCAAGCAGTACAAGGTCATATCAACGGCCATCATCATATGTAGTTCTAGATGATATTGACGACGATCATCATATGTAGTTCTAGATGATATAGCCACACATACATATGTAGTTCCAGATGATATAGCCACACACACATATGTAGTTCTAGATGATATCGAAGACAATCATCATCCTAAAGCCTGGGCGGTTGGTGTTCCTGGTAGTAATTAGGATGGCTTGTCCAACACGAAGATTCTTGCCATCGAGGAATTTCTTCCACCCAACCGAGTTTAAGTGTGTGCGACCGTCCGTGTCCACGCGGTAAGTACAGGTTGTGACGGAACCCCTTGCGGTAAGGCGTAGTCCAGCCGAGCCTTCTTCATCAGGCTCGATACCATAACTCACAGATATGCTCTTTGCCAATTTCTGAATAAGAAAAACATATCAATTAATAAATAGCCTCGCAAATAAGTACATATGGATTATCTACACTATTAATAGTTTCGTTAGATTCTACACTAATAAGCATGTGATCGAACTCTACACTAAAACATATCATCGACTAGATTCCAGACAACATACCATATCATTGGACTGTACACTAAGTAATTCATCGGATAATTTGCATTTGTAAGTATAACATACCATATCATGTCGATCAACCATGGTATTTGTCAAGCGAGTCACGAATGGCACCCCGACAAAGTCAGCACGTGGCGGAATTATGTCCCACAGGCTGGACACCTCCTCCTCACTCAGCCTTGTTCTTTGAGCTACGATGGCTTCATGAAGTGGGTCCTCATCATCTTCATCGAGTGGGTCCTCATTATCTTCATCATCTTCATCATCTTCGTCATCTTCATCATCTTCCACCAGGTTGAGATAAATGACAGCTAGCTTGGGTCTTTCTGCTCGGAAGGAAAAGTTGATCAACTCACCACCAGTAAGATGCATGCAAGCGACGAAACGGGCCCATCCATCTCCTCGAATCTGCGACATATTGCGTCCTTTCTCGACCTCCATAGTGTACGGCCCCCCAAGAGCCTCAAATGTCACAGTGTCTCCTGTCAGCTTGTTGAATTTCAACCTCACATTGCATGGGACGATCTGTGTAAAATAAGCAAAATGACACAATGCAGTAATGCCAACACTAAAAACAAAATAGTTATTACATTTCATCTAATTTCTTACCGCCGCATGACGAAAACTCGGCTGGAAGTAGATGCCGAACAACTTGCCAGTTGCAAGGCTGCTGGCGCATCTTTACTTGCACAGTCGACATAGTGGTGGTGGTGGTGGCGCCATTTTCCCTAAAGCAATATGAGCAAAGGATTAACGATCAACTAAATCAAAATGTTCTAAGTCAACTAAATCAACTAGCCTTCTAAATCAACTAAATCAGAATGTTCTAAATCAACTAAATCAACTAGCCTACTAAATCAACTAAATCAAAATGTTCTAAATCAACTAATTAAATGAACTACCCTACTAAATCAACTAAATCAAAATGTTCTAAGTCAACTAAATCAACTAAATGAACTAGCCTATTAAATCAACTAAATCAAAATGTTCTAAGTCAACTAAATCAACTAAATGAACTAGCCTATTAAATCAACTAAATCAAAATGTTCTAAGTCAACTAAATCAACTAGCCTACTAATTAAATCAACTAAATCATATCAACTAAATCAAAATGTTGCCTATGAACTAGCCTAGCTACTAAATCAAAATGTAGCGGGCAGGAGGGAGAAGGAGGGGCGACTCGAGGAGGGAGAAGAGAGTAGGATGGAGGAGGAAGGCGGAGCGAGGAGGGGCCGGCCGGCGCGGCCAGTGGAGGGAGGACGGAGGAGTAAGGCGGACCGAGGAGGGGCCGGCCAACGGCGAGTGGAGAGGGAGGACGGAGGAGGAGGCCGGTACCGAGTCCAGCAAGGAGGAGGAGGTGACGGCAGCGCAGACGGAGGAGGGGCGACGGGGTGGACCGGCGTGGGGGATTGAGTGGGGATCCAGTGAGCTAGTGTGTGACTGTGTGAGTGTGGATCGGATAGAGGAGATGGGGCAAAACTTTTGTAGTAAATTTAGCAGTAGCGCTTATTGCAGCAATGCGCTGCTACTATGCTACGTAGTAGTAGCGCCCGTCGTTATAACGCGTTGCTGCTATAACTAGCCTCGTGGCGGCCTCATGGGAATTATAGCAGTAGTGCTTCTTTGAGCGGGCGCGCTACTGCTATATTGGTTTCAGCAGCGAGTTACTCCCGAGCACGCTACTCCTAATTAGCAGTAGCGCCTTATTTTATAGTGCGCTGCTGATAAGATTCTGTGTATAGGCTTTTCCCTAGTAGTGCTAAGGCACGCTGAGACCCGGTGTACAGTTGTTCCACCAGCGTTTAAACCGCCTTCAGCTTGGTCAGCATATCTTGGTTCAGATTTGAACTCATGGGCCTGCATAAACATGGTTAGGTGAGTCAATTCCAATTTATATGATCAATTGAAAGGTTCAAGTATTTAACACTTGCAGGGCGACTTACCAAAGATAGCTGAGACCATCTGAGAGACATGGCATTTTAAGCCGGCTAATTCATCGGTTGCTTCTTCAAGAGCCGCCTCTGCCTTCTCAGCTCGATTAATTGATGCAAATTTTTCATCATTAGCCCAGGCCTTTTTCTCCATTTCAAAGTAGTTTTCTTGTTCAGAAACGCTGAATTTAAACTTGTAATCGGCTCTTTGGGTTTCCGTCTCTTGGGCCTCAAGGCGGTTCTTTAGATCAGCCACTTCCGATTCAAATTGACTCGTGGCAGCCTATACAAATACCGGGTCAAAATCAGGGCAATCATGATGTAATATTAAGTCCCAAGCCTTTTGCAAGCAACAACACTTGGCACTTGGGGGCTAATGTCTACTGAAGAATTTTACTTAAAGTGGCGGTTCTTGATAGTAAGTCCCAAGCACGTTGCAAGCAACAGTACTTAGCACTTGGGGGCTAATGCATATTGCTATTTAAGCTTTTTAATTATTTTATTCTATACAACCATATGAAGGACCGGTTCAACCATGCTGGTTAAGCCGCCCCTTGGGACTACAGAGTAGGCTGGAGTTCTTGCATATTTTATCCATTTATGTAGCTAATGTCACTAAATTTGTTTCTAAGTCTACAGCATATTCATCATAAGCAATAGACTTGGGGGCTGGCATGGTAAAAATAAATGAATACAGAGAAAGGTTGTACCTCAAACTTTTGGTGCATGTGCTTCACCATGTCAATCTCGAGGTTGCGCCTGCCGTGCACTTGGCTCATGTAGCCAGAAAAGACTTCTCCAATACTCATGTGAGTATAGTCCATGATGTCAAGCTTGACCCGGCGGTGTTCCAGAAGTTCCTCTTTGGTGGAACACTTAGCCATCACGGTTGGCCTTCCCGGCTCAGCAAAGCCGGTTTTGGTGATCTCGACATCAGTGTCTTGAGGATCATCCATTCTGACCGGGCTAGGGGCTTCCGGGTTTTCCGAATCATCAACGGCTCGCTCAGCAGGTGGATCAGCAATTGGACTTGATGTTTCTTGAGCCGGTTCAGGTGGCAGCTCATGAGTTGAAGATTCAGGCACGGCTGTTGCAAGTTCTGGCTCTGTTACGGCCATTTCTTTGGCCAGCTTATCCTTCTTGGACCTTTTGCTGGGCTTGGGTTTTCCATTGCATAAAATCAAAAGGTTAAAGGCAAATACAACTAATTGAAATGAATACAGGATAAGCAGGTTATCATTACCCCGTCGCGGTCTTGAAAGCCGGTAGGTTGGACTGCATTGAGTCTCCGAAGGAAGGGGTAGTTTCCTGATAATCCGAGTCAGAAGAATTGAGCGGTTGACGAGTGAGACCCGCCAAAGGATAAAAAAGATTTAAAGCAAAAGTGACCTTGTTCCGGCGCTTCCTTGGGGTGTTCGGCAAGCCGGAGGAGAGCTCCGCATCCTTGCTGATCCGGGTCTGCCTCCGGCTCTCATGAATCTGTTGCTTCAAAAGAAATTGAGGATCTTAATAAGTTAAGGGATGTGAAAATCTTACTTTACGGGTTACACTGTGGATTTTTTGTCTTGGGAAAGGCTCGGAGTCGGAGGAAATGATAGTTACCTCTTCAGCCTTGCTATAGTTCGCTCCTGTGTCCTCCTACTGATAATCAATGTCAATAAGATGGTTAAAAAAGGAGCCAAGAGAGTCAAGGGCTACCTCCGACTTAGAATTATCTTCTAGCCGAAGCAAGTCAGAGGTTGTGGCTTCTTGCCCTTCTTTTTTGCAGCTTCTTTCCTGGCGGCTTTCTTGGCCTTCCTGGCTTACTTTGCGGCTTCATGGTCATATTTGACCTTTCAGAATTTGTCACCCGCCTGCGAGAGATAGCAAACGTATGAGTATGGGTAAAACATTGAAAACCAAAGTAAATTGTTCAGATGGGCGGCTTACCTTTGGAGCCGGGTTAGCCTTGCAAAAGGGGGGCTAAGCCCACCTTACCACAATCTTCCAGGCTCTCGTTCAAAAGGGACTTTGTCATATCGTTGATGACATCTTCAGGCAAGTCATTAGGGTTGTGCCATAGAGGGTCATCCTTTTCGCTCGTGTAGGTGCACATCAAGCCGGGAGGCAGCTCAACGGAATGACCCGCCAAGCGAGCGAAACCCAGACTAAATCGATGCCAGTTAACCTGTTCCCCATGAGAGCTCTGATCTTAGATAAGGTGGGGGCGAGTGTTTTGTGTTCGGCGGCTGTAATCTTGTCAGGAAGCTGATGGTTGGGCCCAAGACGTAGAGCACGAAAACTGGGCAGAGGGTATTCAGCAGCCGGAGAGGTGTCTTGGCAATAAAACCATGTCTGATTCCAGTCTTTGGGATGGCTCAACGGGTTGGCATAAGGAAAGATCACATCCCTACGATGTTGTATCGAGACACCACCAAGTTCCAAGCTCTAGCCGTTGGCGCACTCATTCTGGTGGTTTAAGTTGAATAGCTCTCTGAAGAGTAAGATGCTGGTTTCTTCTCCAAGGTATACTTCACTGAACACTTGGAAATTGTAGATGTTAGACACGGAATTGGGTCCGATGTCTTGTGGGCAGAGGTCAAAGAAGTGCAACACATCTCTGAAGAATTTTGAGCCAGGTGGAGAGAAACCCCGGTTCATGTGATCTGTGAAAACAACAACCTCCCCCGTTTTGGGCTGAGGAAATTCCTCCTCCGGATTAGGAGCACGATAGGACATGATTTCCTTCTTCGGCAGATAGCCGGTCTTCACAAAGTCGGCAAGTGTGCTGTCTGTGACAATGGATTTGACCCAGTTGCAGGAAGTGGGTGCTTTCGGTGCCATTGTGATGAAAGCCTAATACAGAGTAAAAATTACCGGTTCAAATTTTTAAGATGGAGAGAAAAACATTACAGTGCATATTCAAGATGGCGGCTTATGAAGGGGCTTAATGGTATAAGCATAATTATGTCAAGATTATTTAAGCCGCCATGGGATCCATAAGCATTTAAAATTGTTTAAAACGCCATGGGTGGTCAAGGTTATCAATTGAGCATTGCCTTTTTTAAGCCGGTGATAAGAGTTGCACTGGCTAGGTGGATCTAACAAATGCAGGTTTTTGCCTAAGTATTGCATAAACAAGTTTCACAAACTGCAGCTACTATTTTGGATTAAATAATTGTTCAGGAAAGAAAAATTTCTAGACCTAAAAATATGGTATAGAGAAGTTCATGCATTCTAATGAGGCTTCTTTGCAATGAAAAGGGATCTGCTAGTGCCAAAAATGGATGCGAAACCGCAAACGCATAAGTTTTATGCTGCTGTTGGATCAAACCAGGATACGGCAGAAGAACTACAAAGAAACCGAGATGAACTGTGAAACTGTACAGAGGAACTCGCAAACCCTAGCATGAATCTGAGATGCAAAAAGGGGAAAACTTACAGCGGCAGATCTGTTGCTGAGGGGCGCCGCCGTTCTCTGGTCGGATTCAGGCCGATGCAGCGGCCAAGGTTGACGGAGATGACGTGCGCTGCAGCAGCGGCGGAGCTCGAGCGACAGTAGGGGGCGAGAGGAAGAAGACGAGAAAAGGGAAGAATGAAGAAAGACCTGGTCGGGTCTATTTATAAGGAAGGACCACTAAAAGAGCGCCAAAAACAAGGAGGCCAAAAACATAAGTTATCCAGCTACAAGGACGCCTCGATTTTCGAGATGGTCATAAGATCCGTTGAGATATGTTGGACAAAATGTTCTTTATGATAGGTGATGTCATGCGGGTTACTGCAAATCCAAAGGATGACGTCATGGCGGGTTACAAAGATTTCATAAGCAAAGAGCAGAAGATTTTTCTCAAGTGTTGAAGATTGACATGAACCAGTTCAAATCAATTTGGGGCCTAATGTTGGGGATATAACTGTTAGGTATGACCCGCCCAGGAGGGGCCGGGTTATACCCACAAGTATTCTTAAAGCCCAAGACCAAGGTTGAAGGTGGCGGTTCAGTAAGGGCCCAAAAGCCCAGAGGCGACTTAAGGCCCGTAGTGATAAACCGCCATATGGACGTGACTTGTATTGTAAGACAAGAATAGTTAAGAGACCGAGTTGGACACTGTTTATGAGCCGGCCGGGACTCTGTGAGCCACTGGGTGTCGACCTCTGTATATAAAGGGATGACCCGGCGGCGGTTCAGGGCAGGTAACATCAGATCAAGAGCTAGGTCAAGCGATTCGGCTCCCTAGTTATCGAGTCATAAGCAATCCCACTCAAAACTGGATCATAGGCTTTTACCCTCACCGTAAGGGGACGAACCAGTATAAACCTCGTGTCCTTTGTCCCGATTAACCCCTTTAAGCTTCCTAGTTGTGATGGCTCCATGACTAAGTCCTTTCACTAGGACATCTGACGTGACAATTCCACGACAAGGTACGATAGTGATCCAGGAGTGAATCACTGGACATCAGTCAAAGTTATCCTTAGTTGCCTAAAAGGACTAAGGAAATATTTCTCGGTTATGGAAGTGATAAAGAGTTCGTCGTGAAGAGTTACGTTGATGCAAGCTTTTACACCGATCCATATGACTCTGAGTCTCAATCTGGATACATATTGAAAGTGGGAGCAATTAGCTAGAGTAGCTCCATGCAGAGCATTGTAGACATAGAATATTTGCAAAAATACATACGGCTCTGAATATGACAGACCCATTGGCTAAACTTCTCTCACAAGCAAAACATGATCACACCTTAGTACTCTTTGGGTGTTAATTACATAGCGATGCGAACTGGATTATTGACTCTAGTAAACCCTTTGGGTTTTGGCCACATGGCGATGTGAACTATGGGTGTTAATCACATACACATGTGAACTATTGGTGTTAAATCACATGGCGATGTGAACTTGATTATTGACTCTAGTGCAAGTGGGAGACTAAAGGAAATATGCCCTAGAGGCAATAATAAAGTTGTTATTTATATTTCCTTATCATGTTAAATGTTTATTATTCATGCTAGAATTGTATTAACCGGAAACTTAGTACATGTGTGAATACATACACAAAACATAGTGTCCCTAGTACGCCTCTACTTGACTAGCTCATTAATCAAAGATGGTTATGTTTCCTGACCATAGACATGTGTTGTCATTTGATGAACGGGATCACATCATTAGGAGAATGATGTGATAGACAAGACCCATCCGTTAGCTTAGCATTAATTATGATCGTTGCAGTTTCATTGCTACTACTTTCTTCATGACTTATACATGTTCCTCAGGCTATGAGATTATGCAACTCCCGAATACCGGAGGATCACCTTGTGTGCTATCAAACATCACAATGTAACTCGGTGATTATAAAGATGCTCTACAGGTGTCTCCGAAGGTGTTTGTTGGGTTGGCATAGATCAAGATTAGGATTTGTCACTCTGTGTATTGGAGAGGTATCTCTAGGCCCTCTCGGTAATACTCATCACTATAAGCCTTGCAAGCAATGTGACTAATGAGTTAGTTGGGGGATGAAGTATTACGGAACGAGTAAAGAGACTTGCCGGCAATGAGATTGAACTAGGTATGATGATAACGACGATCGAATCTCGGGCAAATAACATACCGATGACAAAGGGAACAACGCATGTTGTTGTGCAGTTTGACCGATAAAGATCTTCATAGAATATGTAGGAGCCAATATGCGCATCCAAGTTCCGCTATTGGTTATTGATCGGAGATGTCACTCGATCATGTCTACATACTTCTTGAATCCGTAGGGTCCGCAAGCTTAACGTTTGATCCTAGCGACTCGGCGAGGAACAGGTAGGTAGAAGGCGAAACCTCCGTGCGCACCCCAGTGTTCGAACCTCAAGAGTCTGCCGGAATCCTAAATCCGACAGTAAGTTCGAGTTCAGTGTTTCTGAACAGGATAAACTTAAGAAAGACTTTGAAACTAAAAAGAAAGCCTGGGCGGATGAGAAGACCGCATTCATAAGCCGGGCTGAAAAAGCAGAAGTGGCTCTTGAAGAAGTCACTGGAGAATTGTCCGGGTTAAAGCGCCATATTTCCCAAATGGTCGCAGCCATCTTTGGTAAGTCCTCGGACAGCCGGACTATGTACTTGTGCCAGACTGTTGGACTATGAAAATACAAGATTGAAGACTTTGTCCCGTGTCCGGGTGGGACTCTCCTTTGCATGGAAGGCGAGCTTGGCAATTCGTATATGTAGATCTCCTTCTCTGTAACCGACTCTGTGTAACCCTATCCCCCTCCGGGTGTCTATATAAACCGGAGGGTTTAGTCTGTAGGATAAGAACAATCATAATCATAGGCTAGCTTCTAGGGTTTAGCCTCTACGATCTCGTGGTAGATCAACTCTTGTAATACTCATATCATCAAGATCAATCAAGCAGGAAGTAGGGTATTACCTCCATCGAGAGGGCCTGAACCTGGGTAAACATTGTGTCCCCCAGCGGCGGTCGGCCGTCCTTCACCACGCGGGAGATCACCTCCGCGACTGCGGGGAGCCACCATGGGAGTCGCAGGGTGTTTGCGGGGACGGCCTCGACCACGCTTGGGTGGAGGAGAGTCAAGCTCTACCCGGCGGGCCTTCCCTTTCTCCGCGGCCGAGAACCTCTTTGGCGGAGCCATGAAGAAGGAAGAGAAGCGAGAGGGGATGGACCGGAAGTGTAGGCACCTTCCCGTACTTATAGCCAGAGGAGGCCAATCGCCGGCCTCCATGATCACAGGTAATCATGACCCGCTTTGTATGCAGGGACTTGCTAGCTCGCGCAGTTGCCGAGGCGTCATGGGGGAGCGGAGCCGCCCACGTACAATCAACTGCCACGCGGCGCCCGAGGCCGCAGGCTGTTAGGGCCCGTGACGCTTCGCACTTGCCCCTTTGCCTCTCTGCTCAGCCAAGTCTGGGCGCGCCTTGGGCCCGGGGGCTACTGTCGGCGTTTTGGGAACGGGGGTCCCAGACTTGCCTGCCTGCGGCCTGCGGCGTGGCTCAAGGGGCGGCCCAGCATGGCCCATATTCATCAGCACGAGATCAAGACCCTCGAGAGGGGCCAAGCCTCGCGGGGTGGACGACAGGAGGCTTCCTCAGGCACGGCCTCGTCAGGCTGGCTCGCGAGGAGGCGGAGAGATCAAGGCAGGGTACCTCACAAGGTGCCCATGACGCAAGCCATGACGACCAAGGGCGCCAGACCGTGCAGTGTCCTTCTTTCCTCTTTGGTGCAAAGGGAGCAAGCGCATGCTAGAGCATCAAGCGAAGGCATCCATTTCGGTGCAACAAGACCAAGACCAGCGGAACGGCCGGATGGAGGTCATCGTGGAGCCCAAGCCGGCGTCACCACCAGAGCCTTTAGCAGGCGAGGACCAACTTTAGTCAGGATAAGTGTACTAGATGTTCCCCTTCAAAATGGCCAATTGTTGGCGCCCTTCTCGCTCAATATTTGGGAGGACGCCCATGGCCTTTGCCTATAAATAGGACTAGCCACCACAAGATAGAGGCAAGGGGATCCTCACCAGGAAGCCCGTAGAAAGAGCAACTGAACTCCCCCTAGTAGTTCATTGCACCAGCCAAGAACAAACCCTCGCGAGGCTATTCTTCCTTGCATTGTTCATCATCAGCCCAAGAGGCAATCCACCACACCACACACTGGAGTAGGGTATTACACCACAATGGTGGCCTGAACCAGTATAAACTCTATGTCTCTTGTGTTGTTCCTTTGGCGAGGCGCAGGCAGTGGAAGGCTAGATCTCCGCGTGCACCCCAGAGTTCGAACCTAGAGGGTCTGCGGGAACCCGAAATCCGACAAAAGCTTCTCCGCTTCTTTATCACCTTGATCCTCAAAAAATTTGGCTGCATCAGCTGTACTCTTCGCCAAGTCCGCATACGCATCTGCAGGACACCAGCGTCCATCCAGGGGAGCAAACTTCGGATCCAAAACCTTCGTCCGCAGTAAGTAGGAGCCCCCGGCCGCGATCTTACTGGCCTGTTGAAGCTCCTCCCGCACACCCCTGACCTCAGTCCGCATCTCCTTGGTGGCATTAAGTGCCTTGTTCAGGTCGGCCGAACTAGCCTTATTCTCCTTTTCAAGGAGTTCATACCGGTCGGCGGCATTTTTAAACTCCACAGCCATCTCGGCTATCTTTTTCTCGCTTCGGCGATGAGCAGCCTGTTCGGCTCTCAATTCTTCAACAACCTTTAGGGCAGCTGCATTGCTAACCCAAGCTTGTTCCTTCGCCTGGGCAAGTTCCTCCCTCGGGGCTTCCACGGCAGCAGCACCATCTGCAGTACAAACACATTGCATTAATATTATGACCCTCCCATATTTTCTTATACAACATAATAAGGAAAGCAGATCACATACCTTGTGACTCATTCAGCCACTCGCTCACCAGCGTGAGATCGGCATCAATAGATCCAATCTGCCTCCTTAGCTTGGCAACTTCAACGGACTGGTCGGCTGCCGGACCGCTGGATACCCGTGCATATGTACAGTGCAATCATTACTATATGATCCCCCGTTTGCCGCCTATGGCGGGCAACCAGAGTCTCAGGGGCTACTATCCATATGGAGCACACCTAGCGCGTGCCTCACAGCCAAAAATAGTGTATTTTTCACTACATACCTCAAAGCCTCTGAGCAGGCTCGTGAATGCTTCATTCAAACCGCTTGTAGCGGATAAAATCTTCTTGAGCACCGTGCGCATTAATGAGCGGTGCTCCTTTGAGAGCGCAGCTCGCTCCAAAAGGCCTGTCAGTATGTCCGGCCGGACATCGAGCTGTGCCAGACCCTTCTCATCGCCCCCCATGGGAGCCAAATGCTCCGGGCTCAAGGCGGCTGACGTATTAGCTTCCAGCTTCGGCAGATCCGGACTCCTCCATGACGACACCTCGGTGTTGCCTGCTTCATGAGGCGGAGAGGTGGGTGGGGTCTCACTCTCCATC
The DNA here is from genome assembly GCF_002162155.2 of Triticum dicoccoides. Taxonomy (NCBI): domain Eukaryota; kingdom Viridiplantae; phylum Streptophyta; class Magnoliopsida; order Poales; family Poaceae; genus Triticum; species Triticum dicoccoides. The sequence continues at coordinate 466,764,616 of NC_041391.1, read as the reverse complement.
ATCTCCGGAGGAAGATCCCCCAAAGACGAACTCTGTTGAGAAGAGCTGCTAGCCGGACTGCAGAAGACGAATCCTGGTTATTGATCTCGGATAAACGCAGTACCTTCAAATTAACGATTAACTTACAGCTCGGTTGAGGGCTGGCCCGTTGGTGGGCATGACGTGCTAAGGACGCCCGTCGGGGCAGAGCCCCCCGGCGACACTTTGTTTCCCTGTTTGGGCATCTCCATTTCCAAGTCTTCGGAGGCGGCCCTTTTCTTCCCACGCGGGGAGGTGGCCTCGGATTCCCCTCCCTGACTATCCTCCCTTGGGGAGGAAGCAATTCCCCCGGACCGGATGCGCAGTGTATGAAGTTCGGCTTCACTATTCGTTCCTTCATCTTTCCTTGAGGGCATTTTGCTGAGCACCCGGCAAAGCATCTTGGCAACGGTTGGACCAGGCGAGCCTTCGGGAAGTGGCACCGGACACCTGATCCTCTCCGCCTTGCTGAGCCATTCCTGGCCACAGAGGGTTTTCAGAATAATGACTATGTCAAATAAAAACAAAGTGTCCGGTTTAAGGTTACTTACTTGGGCATCTAGGCGATTGCAGCTTAGGCCCGCATCCTCGGTGGTGTCCGGACACTTTACTTGTGGTCCGAAGAATAATTTACACATCCCTTCGAGTTTTAGACCGAAGAAGTGCTTAATAGTCTGTGGACCCTCTGGATTGAACGCCCACATCCGGAGAGGCCGGCGTTTGCACGACAACATTCGTCGGATTAGCATTACTTGAATTATGCTGAAAAGGTTAATGTCCCTCTCAAGAAGCTCCCGGATACGGCTCTGCAGTATTGGAACATCACTGGCGGGCCCCCAATTCCGTCCTAAGTCGGTCCATGACGCCGATTGTGGTGGAGGGCCCGAGCGAAACTCGGGGGCGGCCACCCACTTTGTGCCTCTGGGAGCCGTGACATAAAACCACCTCCATTGCCATACATCGGATACTTTTGGGAAAGAACCCTCTGGCCATGGGGCATCGGCGTTCCTGCTTATTATGGCGCCACCGCACTCCGCATGTCTCCCCTCGATCATCTTCGGCTTCACATTGAATGTTTTGAGCCATAAGCCGAAGTGTGGAGTGACATGGAGAAAAGCCTCACACAATGATGAACGACGAGATATGGAGGATAGCGTCCGGAGCTACATCATGAAAATCCAACCCATAATAGAACATGAGCCCCCTCACAAAGGGATCAAGGGTGAGGCCCAAGCCGCGGAGGAAGTGAGGAACAAACACGATGCTATCATTGGGCTCCGGTGTAGGGATGACCTGCCCTAGAGCAGGAAGCTTGTGCTGGATGTCGGCGGTCAGATATCCGACCTCCCTGAGCCTCACAATGTCCTCCTCCTGGATCGAGGAGGCCACCCACCGGCCTTGAGGGTTGGATCCGGACATGTTGGAGGATCTGGGGTGTTGGAGCTTAGGTCTCGGGTGTTAGAACTCGAGGTGCGAGAAGGCGCAAGGGAGGTGGAAAAGAGGCATAGGCCTCGGCCCCTTTATAAAGGTGGTGAATATCAAGAGTCCTCAGCGTGACCGCTTGAGGCTTATCTAAAAACACACGAAGTCATGCCAGCGGTCGTCGTCGGGTTATGCACGCCCATATTGATGGAAGATCCCGTAAGAAGAGGAACACGATCTCTGCTTTGGCAGGGCGTGCCAATAAAACCGCCTCGCAAGACGAGTCGGGGTGGGGCGAGGAACACCGATTCGTGTTGGACCGGGCCACTATGCAAGGGCACGACGTACGAAGATTGTCAGCAGATCATATTTATGCTAGGATCATCTTACAGATCCGGACACAGTCTAAGTGTTCGATGATTACTTTGGTGTATTCGGAGATGGAAACCGCCTTGCAATGCCGAAGACAAGACTACACGCCGGACTCATAGTCATTGAAGCTTGGTTCAGGGGCTACTTAGGGAGTCCTGGATTAGGGGGTATCCGGACAGCCGGACTATATACATCGTCCGGACTATTGGAGCGTGAAGATACAAGACTCAAGACTCCGTCCCGTGTCTGGATGGGACTCTCCTTTGCGTGGATGACAAACTTGGCGATCCACATATTGTGTTTCCTTCCTTGTAACCGACTATGTGTAAACCCTAGCCCTCTTCGATGTCTATATAAAGCGGAGAGGTTGGTCCTTAGAAGGCCGATCACAACTACAATCATAATCATCATAGGCTAGCTTCTAGGGTTTAGCCTCTACGATCTCGTGGTAGATCTACTCTTGTACTACTCATATCGTCAATATTAATCAAGCACGAAGTAGGGTTTTACCTCCATCGAGAGGGCCCGAACCTGGGTAAACATTGTGTCCCTTGCTTCCTTTTACCATCAGCCTAAGACGCACAGATCGGGACCCCCTACCCGAGATCCACCGGTTTTGACACCGACAATGGGCTTTTGGAGTCACTTGATTATGAATCATTTGATACTTGCGAACCGTGCCTTATGGGCAAGATGACTAAAACTCCATTCTCCGGAACAATGGAACAAGCTAATGACTTATTGGAAATAATACATATCGATGTATGCAAGTCCGATGAGTGTTGAGGCTCGTGGCAGGTATCATTAATTTCTGACCTTCACAGATGATTTGAGAAGATATGGGTATATCTACTTAATGAAACACTAGTTTGAAACATTTGAAAAGTTCAAAGAATTTCAGAGTGACGTGGAGAATCATCGTAACAAGAAAATAAAGTTTCTACGATCTGATCATGGAGGAGAATATTTGAGTTACGAGTTTGGCCTTCATTTAAAACAATGTGGAATAGTTTCACAGCTCACGCAACCTGGAACACCATAGCACAATGGTGTGTCCGAACATCATAACCGCACTTTATTGGATATGGTGCGATCTACGATCTCTCTTACCGTTTTACCACTATCGATTTGGGGTTGTGCATTAGAGACAGCTGCATTCACTTTAAACAGGGCACCATCAAAGTCCGTTGAGACGGCACCATATGAACTATGGTTTGGCAACAAACCTAAGCTGTCATTTCTTAAAGTTTGTGGATGTGATGCTTATGTCAAAAGGCTTCAGCTCGATAAGCTCGAACCCAAATCGGAGAAATGTGTCTTCATAGGATACCCGAAGGAAACAATTGTGTACACCTTCTACCACAAGTCCGAAGGCAAGATTATTGTTTCTAAGAACGGAACCTTTCTAGAGAAGGAGCTTCTATCAAAAGAAGTGAGTGGGAGGAAGGTAGAACTTGATGAGGTAATTGTACCTTCTCCTGAATTGGAAAGTAGTTCGTCACAGAAATCAGTTCCAGTGATTCCTACACCAATTAGTGAGGAAGCTAATGATGATGATCATGAAACTTCAGATCAAGTTACTACCAAAACACGTAGGTCTTCCAGAGTATGATCCGCATCACACTGGTGTGATAAAAAATCATGTTCTGGAAGTCATGTTACTAGACCATGATGAACCTACAAACTATGAGGAAGGGATGATGAGCCCAGATTCCCGAAATGGCTTGAGGCCATGAAATCTGAGATGGGGTCCATGTATGAGAACAAAGTGTGGACTTTAGTGGACTTGCCCCATGATTGGCAAGCCATAGAAAATAAATGGATCTCCAAGAGGAAGACAAACGCTGATAGTAGTGTTACTATCTACAAAGCTCGACTTGTTGCAAAAGGTTTTCTACAAGTTCAAGGTGTTGATTACAATGAGATTTTCTAAACTGTAGCAATGCTTAAATCTGTCTAAATCATGTTAGCAGTTGTCATATTTTATGAAATCTGGCAAATGGATGGCAAAAATGCATTCCTTAAATGGATATTTATTAAAGAAGAGTTGTATATGATGCAACCAGAAGGTTTTGTCAATCCTAAAGGTGCTAACAAAGTGTGCAAACTCCACCGATCCATTTTTGGACTGGTGCAAGCATCTCAGAGTTGGAATATATGTTTTGATAATGTGATCAAAGCATATGGTTTTATACATACTTTTGGAGAAGCCTGTATTTACAAGAAAGTGAGTGGGAGCACTATAGCCTTTCTGATAAGTATATGTGAATGACATATTGTTGATCGGAAATGATGTAGAATTTTCTAGAAAGCATAAAGGAGAGTTTGAAAGGAGATTTTCAAAGAAAGACCTCGGTGAAGCTGCTTACATATTGGGCATCAAGATCTACAGAGATAGATCAAGACGCTTGATAAGATTTTTCAGTGAGTATATACCTTGACAAGTTTTTGAAAGAGTTCAAAATGGATCAGTCAAAGAAGGAGTTCTTGTCTGTATTACAAGGTGTAAAGTTGAGTAAGACTCAAAGCCCGACCACGGCAGAAGATAGAAAGAGAATGAAAGTCATTCCCTATGCCTCAGTCATAGGTTCTATAAAGTAAGCTATGCTGTGTACCAGACCTATTGTGTACCTTATCATGAGTTTGGCAAGGGGGTATTTTGGGGATATAACTATTAGCTATGACCCACCCAGGAGGGGCCGGGTTATACCCACAAGTATTCTTAAATCCCAAGACCAAGGTTGAAGGTGGCGGTTCAGTAAGGGCCCAAAAGTCCAGAGGCGACTTAAGGCCCATAGTGATAAACCGCCATATGTACGTGACTTGTATTGTAAGACAAGAATAGTTAAGAGACCGAGCCGGACACTGTTTATGAGCCGGCCGGGACTCTGTGAGCCGCTGGGCGTCGACCTCTGTATATAAAGGGATGACCCGGCGGCGGTTCATGGCAGGTAACATCAGATCGAGAGCTAGGTCAAGTGATTCCGTTCCCTAGTTATCGAGTCATAAGCAATCCCACTTAAAACTGGATCGTAGGCTTTTACCTTCATCGTAAGGGGCTGAACCAGTATAAACCTCGTGTCCTTTGTCCCGATTAACCCCTTTAAGCTTCCTAGTTGCGATGGCTCCACGACTAAGTCCTTTCACTAGGACATCTGACATGACAATTCCACGATAGTTGGCGCCCACCATGGGGCCAGCGCATGGTGGATTTGAGTTCTTGAAGGGCAACTTCGAAGGGCTCAAGGGATATGCTGTGGGCCGGATGACCAAGAGTCATCGCGGCAAGCTCTACATCGATGACGCAGGCTGGGGTCCCGACGCCGGCTCAATTGAGTACGGGTACCGGGTCCCCTTCGGCGGAATCCACGTCTTCATCGGCAAGATCGGCGAGCCGGGCCCTGAGCCGGACATCTGCACCGACCACGTCGAGACGGCTCAGCGTGCGAGACCCGCCCGGGCTCCGTCTGCTGTGAAACGTGCCTTCGTGGGATGCATCCACGGAGGACTCTCTGAAGGATCTGCATCTGGCGGTGAGACGACCATCTATTCAAATGGTGAGTCATCCACAGGCGAGACGGATTCATTATATCAATTACAAGTTTGCGGGCTTGGGGGCTATTCCGATGGCAGCAGTATTCCGGATCTCCTTGAGCCGCCGAGCAGGGTCGAAATCTTCATGGACGACACATAACCTATCCAAGACTCCACAACTGCGGTAGCAATAACCTCCGGGTCAACAGCAGCCGGGGCAGGAGGCCCTGTGCGCTCGCCGGCTCAGGTGTTGTTGGATCTCATGGATAAGATGACCGCTTTGTTAACCGCCACAGTCAACCCGGCGGATCAAGCTCAACATGATGCGGAAGTAGCACAGTTAAAGCTGGATATAGTGCAGGCTAAGGAAGATCTGGCAACGGAAGATGTCAGGATGACTGCAGAGCGGGTGGCTTTGGACGCTCAGGCTCAGCGGATTCAGGCGCAGACTTTCCGGCTCACGATGGATCAGAACGCGTCCAATGAGGTTATGAGGAGAAGATAGCAAAAGACTCAGTCTCGGCTCCCTCCGGTTTATGATACCCGAAACCTCTTCCATACACCCGGTGCAGGGCCCAGTAACCCGTCGGAGATAGACCTGGTTGCGGCACTCGGGGCTGGGATGCCGGTTCAACCACAGGTGATGGGACCTCCCCGTATGAATACTGCTCCACCTCAGTATGTATCAACACCACCGAGTCATTATTCCAACCCGTTGGAGAACATGATTGAGGCGGCGACATGACTGGAGGCTCTCCCGATGGAGGGCGACTCTCTGACGGTGGCTAAAAGCCGCCGGATCATAGAAATTCTTCAGACGGCCTTAGCACAGCAGGAGGTGTACTCATATAGCCGGGACAGTATTCATTCAACCCCTCGTCCAAGCCGGAGCCCGAGTTATAGCAGGCACATGGACTTAGCGGCCGTTTCAAGCAACGCCCGGCGCCGTAACCAGCCAGACGGGCATGACCCGACGCGCAATGGAGCCTTTAACTTGGTGGATCAGGACAGAATATGTCAAGAAGTTGAGCGGGCGGCTCAGCAGGCGGCTCAGCTGACGGCTTACCAGCCTTTTCCGGTTTATCCGAAGGCTTCTATTGAGGCAGGTGTGGCCACCAGAACCGGAGGTGTCCCCTGTCTAGTGCCGGCTCTATGTAACAAGCGTTTTCCCAAGGATTTCAAAGGACCTAGGAAGGTGCCTAATTATACGGCCGACTTACAGCCTGGGGCATGGATTGAAAGCTACGAGATGGCTATGGAGTTATTGGAGGTCAATGACGCTGCGATGGCCAAGTACTTCACCATGATGTTGGATGGGACCGCCCGCACTTGGTTGAAGGGGCTACCGCCTAATTCCATCAGTTCATGGGTAGAGTTAAAAGTCTGGTTCATTCAGAACTTCAAGGATACAAGCAAGCAACCCATGTCAATTGTGGATTTGACTGGTTGCAAGCAGGAGGAGGGCGAGTCCACAACCCATTGGGTGCGTTGGGTCAAGGCCATAATACATTCGTCTGATAAGATGGATGCCGGCTCTACAGTCTTAATGTTGGAGAAAAATTGCTGTTTTCAGCCTCTAAAGATGAAGCTTGTGCGGATCAAGCGCGATTGCAATTATATGGGCACGCTAATGGCGGCTCTGGTCAAGCACACCGACTCTGACATTACCAAGGATCCTGAGTCTGATGATGAAAAGACAGAGAAGGGAAGGAAGAACGGCAACGGCAAGGGCCCTCAACATAACACATCAAATCAAGGAGGTAATAAATGTAAGACTGATGGTAGCTTGGAATTTGTGGCTAACACCAATGCGCAGGGTAATAATCAACGATGTAAGGGGAGACCACCTCCCCTGTCCGGCAGGTCAAGCCCAACACTTGAGCAGTTACTAAATGAGCCCTGTCCAAGGCATGGCACTCAGCAGAAGCCGGCCACTCATCTATGGAAGGACTGTACGATCATGAAGGCTTTCAAGAATTCCAACATGTTCGATGGTAATCATGGACAGGGCGGCAGCTCAGGTGGCGGCGGCTTTCATGGCCCGGGCGGCGATTCAAATTCCAATTTTCACAATTCTCAGGGTAATCAAGGTGGTCATAACCAGCAATCTGGCCAGGGTGGTCAGCAGCAGCAGCAGCAGGGTGGATACCAGAACCATCCAAAGCAGCTAAATAGTGGGCAATATCATGTGTTCGCCACCAGTTTGTGTAAACGAGACCAGAAGCTTCATAAGAGGGCTATGAACGCTGTTGAGCCGGCAGTTCCTCGTTATTTGAGATGGTCTGAGCATCCTATTCTATGGAGTAGGAAGGATCACCCTCCACGGGTTGATAATCTGGGTCACTTGGCCTTGGTGGTAGCACCTCAGGTTGGTGGATACAAGTTCACTAAAGTGCTCATGGACGGAGGCAGCAGCATTAATATCCTTTATTATGAGACCTTTCGCTGCATGGGTTTGACTGACAAAAATCTCAAGACTTCCAACACTATTTTTCATGGAGTGGTTCCTGGTAAGTCGGCCTACCCAGTGGGTAAGATTGAGCTGGAAGTGGCCTTTGGAGATGAACATGATTCTAGGACAGAGAAGCTAACCTTTGAGGTGGTCAAAATCAGAAGCCTGTATCACGCCCTCTTTGGGCGGCCGGCTTATGCCAAGTTCATGGCGAGGCCGTATTATGTTTATTTGCAGCTCAAGATGCCGGGTCATAAGGGCACCATCACAGTGCATGGGAGCCGGAAGATAGCCTTGGAATGTGAGGAAGGCGATGCCGCTTATGATGAATCTGTTTGTGCCACAGAAGAGTTGAAGTTCTACAAGGAAAATGTCGACCCGGTAGATATGACGTCTTTGAAAAAGCCAAACACAGAGCATGAGCCAGTAATGAAGTTTAAATCGGCTGATGATACTAAGCTTGTGGACTTTGTTCCAGGCGACTCATCTAAGCAGTTTAGTATCAATGCCAATATGGATACCAAATAGGAAAGCACGCTCATCGAGTTCATCCATGAGAACTGGGACATCTTTGCATGGAAACCTTCTGACATGCCGGATGTACCGGGAGAACTCGCTGAGCACACTCTTAATATTGATCCAAAATTTAAGCTGGTCAAGCAGTTTCTTCGGCGGTTCAATGAGGAGAGGCGTAAGGCCATTGGTGAGGAAGTAGCCCGGCTCTTGGCGGTTGACTTCATTGTTGAAGTTTTTCATCCAGAGTGGTTGGCTAACCCGATGCTTGTGCTTAAAAAGAACGGCACTTGGCGTATGTGTGTGGATTGCAAGGACCTAAACAAAGCTTGTCCGGCTGACCCCTTCGCTCTCCCTCGTATTAATCAAATTATTGATGCTACGGCGGGTTGTGAGCGTTTGAGATTTTTGGATGCTTATTCTGATTATCATCAGATCAAGATGGCAGTTAAGGACCAGGAGAAGACGATGTTCATTACTCTGTTTGGAGCCTTCTGCTATGTATCTATGCCTTTTGGGCTCAGGAGTGCCTAGGCGACTTACCAGCGGTGTGTGCAGAATTGTCTTCATAACCAGATTGGGCGCAATGTTCATGCTTATGTAGACGACATCGTGGTGAAATCCAGAGAGAAGGAGACCTTGATAAATGATCTGAAGGAGACCTTTGACAATCTTCGGGTCTACAAGATGATGCTTAACCTGACCAAGTGTGCTTCTGGCGTGCCTGCAGGCAAGCTTTTGGGTTTTCTGGTTTCTAATAGGGGCATCGAGGCTAACCCGGAGAAGATCAAGGCAATCACCTCTCTGGATAAGCCGGCGTGCATCAATGTTGTTCAGCGTTTGGCGGGTCGTATCGCTGCTTTAAGCCGGTTTATAAGCCGGTTAGGTGAGAAGGCCGTACCACTGTATCAAATGGTGAAGAAGATAGATGACTTCGTCTGGAGTGACGCTGCCAACGCCTCCTTTGAAGATTTGAAGAGACAGCTAGCTGAGCCACCGGTTCTTGCTGCTCCCATTGATCAGGAGCCATTATTATTATATGTGGCTGCTAACACAAGGGCTGTCAGTGTGGCCATCATGGTGGAGCGCAAGGAGGCTGGCAAAGAGTATCTGGTTCAAGGCCGGTTTATTATATCAGTGAGGTGCTTATTGAGTCCAAACAAAGGTATCCACATTGGCAGAAACTCGTTTATGGGGTCTTCATGGCAAGCCGGAAGCTTAAGCAATATTTCCAGGGTCACCCCATCACTGTGGTCAGTTCTGCTCCTTTAGGAGATATCATCCAAAATAGAGAGACCACAGGACGAGTTGCCAAGTGGGCCATTGAATTTGGGCCTCATGATTTAAAGTATGTACCACGCACGGCTATCAAGTAACAAGCACTTGTGGATTTCATCAATGATTGGACAGAACTACAGATGCCTGAAGAGAAGCCAGACAACACATATTGGACTATTCACTTTGATGGGTCCATGCAATTGGAGGGCTCAGAGGCTGGAGTTGTTTTAGCTTCCCCTCGAGGTGAAAGTTTTTGTTATGTGCTATGATTGATGTTTCCCTGTACTAACAATGTAGCTGAGTATGAGGCCTTACTCCATGGTCTTCGGATGGATAAGGAGATGAGCTTAAGCCGGGTAAGGTGTTTGGGCGACTCAGATTTGGTGGCTCAACAAGTATCAGGCAAGTGGGATTCCAAAGATCCTCTCATGGCGGCTTATCAGCGTGAATTTGATGCCATTGCTGGACATTTCAAGGGTTACCAGGTGGAGCACATTGACCGCAGAAAGAATGAGGCGGCTGATGCCTTGAGCTGGCTAGGCTCTCAGCGTAAGCCACTGCTGCCTAATACTTTCTTGGATATTCTGCATAAACCTTCTGTCAAGTTACCTACAGAGGAAGACTTGGTTGTTCCTGACCCGGAAGCACAATTGGTGGCGGCTCTTCACGTTATCCCAGATTGGACAGTGCCATATTTGGCTTACATGACCCGGGGTCAATTGCCTGAGGATGAAACCTTGGCTAGGCAGATAACCCGGCGGTCTAAGTCAATGACAATTGCCAATGGCGAGTTGCATCATCGCAGTGTCACTGGGGCGTTTTAGCGCTATGTGTTTCCCGAAGAAGGCCAAGAAATTCTATGTGAGATTCATGAAGGGGATTGTGGCCATCATGCTGGGTCAAAATCCCTTGTGGCCAAGGCTTTCCTTCATGGATTTTATTAGCTGACGGCTCATGCTGATGTAGAGGACCTGGTCAGCAAATGTGACGGTTGTCAGAAGTTCTCAAGACGTGCTCACGTGCCGGCTCAAGAATTGAGGATGATTCCAATTACTTGGCCGTTTGCAGTCTGTGGGCATGACATGGTTGGGCCTTTCAAAAGGTCCAAAGATAAAAAGACCCACCTTTTGGTGGCGGTTGACAAATTCACAAAGTGGGTTGAGGCAGAGCTAGTTAGCAATTGTGATGCAGCTACGGCGGTTCAGTTCATGAAGAAGGTGATATTCCGCTTTGGCTTTCTACACAACATTATAACTGACAATGGTACCAATTTGTCTAAAGGAGACATGGAAGAATTTTTTCAATGTGAGCATATTCGGCTTGATGTTTCATCAGTGGCTCACCCCAATCCAATGGTCAAGCTGAGAGAGCCAATCAGGAGATTTTGAAAGGCATCAATCCCCAGCTTTTGGTCCCCTTGCAGCGGACGCCGGGTTGTTGGGTTGAGGAGTTACCCTCTGTGATATGGAGCATCAATACTATTCCCAATAGGTCTACGGGTTACACGCCCTTCTTCATGGTTTACGGAGCTGAGGCGGTTCTCCCTAGTGACATCCATCATGACTTGCCCCGTGTGGCGGCTTATGTTGAGGCGGACAACGAACAGGCATGTCAGGATGCCCTTGACCTGTTAGATGAAAAGCGTGACTTGGCAGCAGCTCGCTCGGTGTCGTGGAATTGTCATCTCAAATGTCCTAGTGAAAGAACTTAGTCGTGGAGCCATCTCAACTAGGAAGCTTGAAGGGGTTAATCAGGACAAGAGACACGAGAGGTTTATACTAGTTCGGCCCCTTACGATGAAGGTAAAAGCCTACGTCCAGTTGTGATTGGGATTATGTATGTCTCGATGACTAGGAAGCAGAATCGCTTGACCTAGCTCTCGAGTTGTTGTTTCATGTCCTGACCGCCGCCGGCCGTCCCTTTATATACTAAGGTTGACGCCCAGCGGCTCTACAGAGCCCCGGCCGGCTTATAGATTGTATCTGGCTCGGTCTCTTAATCTTTCTTGCCTTACAATACAAGTTACATGAACAAGGTGGTTTAACACTATGCGCCTTAAATCATCTCTCGGCCTCTGGGCCTTTACTAAGCCGCCATCTTCAAAACTTGGGCTTCTGTCTTCAAGAATGCTTGTAAGTATAACCCGTCTCTTTCTGGCGGGTTATACTAGTAGTTATATCCCCAACATTAGGCCCCAGGCTGATTTGAACTAGTTCATGTCAGTCTTCAATACTTAAGAAAAAGTTATCCGCCTCTTATTTAAGAAGATTCATGTAACCCGCCATGACGTCATCCTTCAAGTTCGTGGTAACCCGCCATGACGTCATCCTTCAAGTTCGTGGTAACCCGCCATGATGTCACCTGTTATAAATGTATGCTTTGTCCAACACATCCCCACGGATCTCTGTCTTAATGACCATCCGAAAATCGAGGCGCCCCTGTAGCTGGATAACTATGTTTTTTGGCCTCCTCATTTTTCGCGCCCACTTCACAGGTTTTTCCTTATAAATAGACCCGACTAGGTCTCCTCTCATTCTACGTTTCACATCTTCTTCCTCTCGCCCACATCTGCCACTGGAGCTCCACCGCCGTCGCCACTACGCCCTTCGTCCTCGTGGAGCTTGGCTGCTGCATCGACCTGATCTTGACTAGAGAACGGCAGCGCCCCTCCTCCGCAGATCCATCGCAGTAAGCTCTTCCCCTTTCTGCGCCATAGATCTATGTTAGGGCTAGCACGTTCCTCTGTACGGGCACAGTTCATCCGAGCTCCTGCATTTTTCTTGCCATGGCTTCATCAGATCCAAAAGATCCCATAAATCTGATGCGGCTCGTATTCCGCATCCATCTTGATTAATAGTAATCCTTTCTTGCTTGTAAGAAACCCTCATCTCAACACATGAACTTCTCTACGCTCTGTTTTTAGGTCTAGTAATATTTCTTTTCTGAACCTTTGTTTGATGTAAAATAATTACTGCAAACAGTGAAACTTGTTTGTCCTACACTTAGGAAAAATCCATATGTTGTTAAACTTGCTAGTCATGGCGGCTCTGACTGCCGGCTTAAAAAAAGTGATAATCTGAACTTCCCCTATTAGTTGAAATAACATTGATGGCTTTAAAACACTTATGGCGACTTACGTAACCCGGATGGAAATATCCTTATACCATTAGGCCCCTTCATAAGTTGCCATAGTCCATTCCAGCAATATTTTTCCTGCCCGGCTTAAATTTGAACCGGCCTTATTTACCTTGCATGTAGGCTTTCAAACGAATGGCGCCCAAGGCACCTACCACTTGCAATTGGGTGAAATCCATTGTCACTGACAGCACTTTAGATGACTTCGTCAAAACCGGCTATCTGGCCAAGAAAGAAGTCATGCCTTACCGTGCTCCTCACCCGGACGAAGAAATCCCTCAGCCCAAAGACGGAGAGGTGGTTGTCTTTACCGATCATATGAAACGGGGCTTTACTCCATCCGGTTTAAAAAATTTCAGAGATGTGCTGAAGTTTTTTGACCTTCACCCACAAGACATTGGACCCAATTCCGTGTCTAACATCCGCAACTTCCAAGTGTTCAGCGAAGTTTACCTTGGTGAAGAGCCAAACCTGTTACTTTTCAGGGAGCTGTTCTATTTGAACCGCCAGACAGAGTGTGCTAGTGGCCGGAGCTTGGAACTTGGTGGGATTTCAATTCAGCGCCGCAGGGATGCACTTTTCCCCTATGCCAACCCGCCAAGCCATCCAAAAGATTGGAACATGACGTGGTTCTACTGCAAAGATACCTCCCCGGCTGACGAGAATCCTCTGCCCAGTTTTCATGCCCTCCGTCTTGACACCAATCATCATTTGCCAAACAAGATTACTTCCGTAGAATGCAGATCCCTCTCTCCAACCATAGCCAAGATCAAAGCTCTGTTGGGGAACGGGTTGACGGGCATTGACCTGGTCCGAGTCTGGCTCGCCTGGCAGGTTATCCCTTTAAGCCGCTGCACCGTCTTAATGTGCGAATACACTGGCGCCAAGAATGACCCCCTGCGCCATAGCTCTGTCGACTTACCTGCTCATGTTGTTGATGACATGACCAAATCTCTTCTCAACGAGACTCTGGCGGATTGTGGCAGAGTGGGTCTCGCCCCGCTCTACAAAGATAACCCGGATCCAAAGGTAAAAACACCCCTATATAAAAAATGTTTACCTTATTTTCTTAATGCTTCACCCATATACACTTAATCCTTGCAGGCGGGTGATAAATTTTGGAAGGTTAAATATGATCATGAAGCGGCTAAGAAAGCCAGGAAAGAAAAGAGAGCCGCCAGGAAATAAGCTGCCCAAAGGAAGGGCAAGAAAGCTACTGCTTCCGACTTGCTTCGGCTGTCAGACTCTTCTGAGTCAGAGGGTAGCCCTTGATTCCCTTGGCTTATTCTTTAATCATCTTATTGACACTGATCATCAGCAGGAGGACACTGGGACAAGCCGTAGCAAGGCTGACGAGGTAACTATCCTTTCCTCTGACTCCGAGCCTTTGCCAAGACAGAAAATCTGCAGAGTGACCCGGAAAGTAAGATTTTCTCATCCCCTAGCTCATCACGATCCTCAATTTCTTTTGAAGCGGCAAATTCATGACAGCCGGAGGCAGACCCGGACCGACAAGGACGCGGAGCTCTCCTCCGACTTACCAAATACTCCAAGGAAACGCCGAAACAAGGTTACCTCTATTTTAACTAAGTTTTACCCCTTGGCAGGTCTCTTTCGTCAACCACTCAATTCCTCTGACTCGGATTATCAGGATACTTCCCCTCCCTCCGGCGAGTCATTGCAATCCAATCTGCCGACTTTTAAGACTGTACCAGGGTATAAGAAACCACTCACTTTTTTTCTAGTTATTGTAATCTTCTTACTTCTGTATTAATCTTTTGATTCGAATGCAGTGTCCAAGTTAAACCCAACAAGAGGGGTAGAAAGAATAAACCGGCTGATGAGAGGGTCGCCACTGATGAGCCGGCTCTTGAAGCAACCGTGCCAGAGTCAAGCACTCATGAACCGCCACCTGAACCAGCACAAGATGTGTCACCTCCAACTGACCTGCCTACTGACCAAGGTGCTTCCTGGTCAGAAAATCCTCAACCTCCAAGCCCAACCCGGACGGCTGATCCTTCCAATACAGATGTTGAAATTACGGGAACTGGCCATGTTGACCCAGGGAGGCCAACCGTACTGGCCAAATGCTCCGCCAATAAAGAATTTCTGGACCAGCGCTGAGTCAAGATGGACGTCACCAATTACGCTCATATGAGTATTGGAGATATCTTCTCTGGTTATATGAGCCAAGTGGACAACAGCCGGACCCTCGAGATTGACATGGTGAAGCAAATGCATCATAAATTCAAGGTATAACTTGTTTGCCTTGTTCCTTATCCTTCAGTATATTAGCCCCCAAGTCTGCTGCTTAAGATACTTATGTTGTAGACTTAGAAATAAATTTAACAACATGAAAACAAAATAAACTTCCGGCTTACCATGTAGTCCCCAAGGGGAGGTTTAACCAATATGGTTGAGCCGGCTCTTTATAGAGAAATTCGTATGGGTCTTTAAACAGCAATATGCATTAGCCCCCAAGTGCCAAGTGTTATTGTGTACAAAATGCTTGGGACTTACTCATATGAATCACCATATAATGAACTGTCGTAGAACAGAAAAAACTCTGCAAGACATTAGCCCCCAAGGGCGAAGTATTATTGCTGGCAAAGTGCTTGGGACTTTGAATACTGCATAAAGAACTTACTTGATTTTATATTCGCACAGGTTACCACGAGTCAACTCGAAGCAGAGGTGACCAATTTGAAGAGCCGCCTTGAATTACAAGAGTCAGAACTTGAGAAGGCCAACAGTAAGTGTCGGTGTTCTGGGAACGTGGGTCCCCAGACTTGCCTGCTTGCGGCCTGCGGCGTGGCACAAAGGGGGGCACAGCATGACCCATCTTCATCAACACAAGCTCAAGACCCTCGCGAGGGGCCAAGCCTCGCGGGGCGGATGACAAGGAGCTTCCTTAGGCACGGCCTCGTCAGGCTGGCTCACGAGGAGGCGGAGAGTTCAAGGCGGGGTACCTCGCGAGGTGCCCATGACGCAAGCCATGACGACCAAGGGCGCCAGCCGGGCGCCAGCCCGCGCAGTGTCCTTCTTTCCTCTTTGGTGCAAGGGGAGCAAGCGCAGGTGAGAGCATCAAGCAAAGGCATCCATTTCGGTGCAACAAGACCAAGACCAGTCCAACGGCAGGATGGAGGTCACCGTGGAGCCCAAGTCGGCGTCACCACCAGAGCCTTTGACAGGCGAGGACCAACTTTAGTCAGGATAAGTGTACTATATGTTCCCCTTCAAATTGGCCAATTGTGGGCGCCCTTCCCGCTCAATATTTGGGAAGAGGCCCAGGGCCTTCGCCTATAAATAGGAGTAGCCACCCACAGGGTAGAGGGATCGATCGATCCATCCGGCCGGCAAAAAGAGAGAGACCACAAGAACAGACCCTCGGGAGGCTGTTCTTCCTTGTATTGTTCATCATCAGCCCAAGAGGCAATCCACCACGCCACACACTGGAGTAGGGTATTAGACCACAATGGTGGCCTGAACCAGTATAAATCCTGTGTCTCTTGTGTTGTTCTTCTCGTAGTTTAGATCCTAGCGACTCGGCGAGGAACAGGTAGGTAGAAGGCGAAACCTCCATGCGCACCCCAGTGTTCGAACCTCAAGGGTCTGCCGGAACCCTAAATCCGACAGTAAGTTCGAGTTCAGTGTTTCTGAACAGGATAAACTCAAGAAAGACTTTGAAACTAAAAAGAAAGCCTGGGCGGATGAGAAGACCGCATTCATAAGCCGGGCTGAAAAAGCAGAAGTGGCTCTTGAAGAAGTCATTGGAGAATTGCCCGGGTTAAAGCACCATATTTCCCAAATGGTCGCAACCATCTTTGGTAAGTCGTTGTGCCGTTGTGTTCATATCTTTAAACCGTGTAATAGAGTGTGTGCCACAAATTAACCTTTCTGAATATGCTTTGTACAGGGCCCCAGAAACGCAAATTTAAATCACAACATGCTGATGAAGCTGAAAGCTGTGTATACCTTGGTGGAACAATTGTACACCGGGACACAACGTACCCTTGCTTCGGTGGCCTTATCCAATGAGATGCCAACCCGCCTAGTACGGGTTTTAAGTGAGCTGTCAGTCCTTCCGCAACAGATCACTGAATTGAAATGGTCAGATGCAAAAGCCGGAGCGGTAAATGCTCTAAGCCGGGCTAAGGCCTGGCTACCTGAACTAGACCCGGAGGAGATCGCCATTGGTTATCCAAGTCTCAAGGAAGATGGCACGTCATTTGAAGAGGCGGATTTCCTTACCTGTGTCAAAGAGGTATGCCCCATGGCGACTCTGATAGCCGCTGAAGTGGATTATACCAAGTACCAGGCGGGTTACGATGAACCAAATCGAAGGATTCCAACACCTGAATATGACGTGATCTGTCTGATTCCCCCAATTCGTAAGCATACCTTTGCTCCTGAAGTTGACCCGCCCGGTCTTGTTGATGATGAAGCAGAATTTGAAGCCTTAAACAACATTGACTGGTCATCATCAACCTTCCAGGAAAAGGAGCAGATCACAAGCGCGGAGAGGGCTAACCCAGACGCTTCCGGCCAATCCTGAAGGTGAAGCTGTCATGGCGACTCAATACCTAGTGTAAAAAACAATGCAAACCATTTGGACTTAATGAGTCCTGTAAGAGGGTAGAGATGACTCTGTTGTGGCCATGCCATCGTGCATGTTTTGATGCTTAACATTTTTAAGCCGCCTTGCTATATTTGTGCATACAGTTGATCTTTTTTGAAAACTATCCTTCGAATAAACTGCTAGGCAGGTCAAGAATCGTTATCAAAATAAATATAGATTAGCTGGTTGATAAAAGCACAACTACAATAAAATTTTCCACAGGCCCCACCAGTTCATATGACCCGGCCGGTAATGATGAAGATCTAATATTTGGATACCCAGAAAGTACCATGATGCTTATGGGTCGGTGATTCATCAGTCGATATGGAACTGGGCTACGGACATCATATTTATAATTGTAAGCCTGAGGAAAAAATCTTAAGTCAAATATTGGGGCTTCCAAAGAAAACTTAAACCACAAAGAGAAGTAACAATGGCAAGGCTGCTGATTCGAATACGATCAGTGAACCGTCCCAGAGGGGTTTAAGCTAGGATTCGAATACGATCATGTAGCCCCCAATGGCTTTGGCATTGCGCTGATCAAGAGGGTACCGACAGCTGTGTTCTCTTTGGTTCGAATACGACCTATTTTGAACAGGAAGCCCCCTAATGATCTTGAGAGTTTTTTAACGACTCTGATTCGAATACGATCAAAGTCGGTTCCCAAATGAGGTTAAGCTATGATTCGAATACGATCAAGAAACCCTCAAGTGAGCTCGGCAGTGTGCCAACCAAAAGGGTATCGACAGCTATGTTCTCTTTGGTTCAAATACGACCTATTTTTGAACAGGAAACCCCCTAGTGATCATAATTTTGAACATCTAGATTCGAATACGATCGTAAGCCGGATCAGAACGGGTTGAGCCGGGTCAAATATGACACGCCCCCGAGCGATCATGTGAGAAATTGATGACAATTATAATGACAAAGTTACCTTGTGAGAAGGGAAAAAAGGACAGAGGTCCTGCTTTATTATTCATCATAATATGTACATTGGCGAAATATATACATCAGTGGAGCCTATGGCTCAAGTGTAGTAGGGACAGAGATGAGCAATATTCCACAGCCTCCGGGTCTCCTCCTCCGACTTACGTGAGTCTTTGTGCTCTCGAACGTCAACAAGGTAATATGACCCATTGTTCAAGTTCTTGCTGACCACAAATGACCCTTCCCAAGGTGGGGATAACTTATGAGCATCAGTTTGATCCTGGATGAGCAGGAGCACTAAATCACCTTCCTGAAAGGATCTAGACTTAACTCGGCGGCTGTGATAACGACGCAAGTCCTGTTGATAAATCTCCGAACGAGCTGCTGCCAAGTCCCGATGTTCATCCAATAGATCAAGAGCATCCTGGCGTGCTTGTTCATTGTCTTCCTCGACATAATCCTCCACACGAGGTGAATCATGATGGATATCACTAGGGAGAACTGCCTCAGCTCCGTAGACCATGAAGAAAGGTGTATAACCCGTAGATCTGTTAGGAGTAGCGTTGATGCTCCATAACACAGAAGGTAACTCCTCAACCCAACAACCCAGCGTCCGTTGCAAAGGGACAAAGAGCTGGGGCTTAATGCCTTTCAGGATCTCTTGATTGGCTCTCTCAGCTTGACCATTGGACTGAGGGTGAGCCACTGATGAAACATCAAGCCGGATATGCTCACGTTGATAGAACTCCTCCATGGCGCCTTTAGATAGATTAGTGCCATTGTCAGTTATAATGCTGTGTGGAAAACCAAAACGAAATATCACCTTCTTCATGAATTAAACTGCCGTGGCTGCATCCCACTTACTGACCGGCTCTGCCTCAACCCACTTTGTAAACTTATCAACTGCCACCAAGAGGTGAGTCCTTTTATCTTTGGATCGCTTGAAAGGCCCAACCATGTCAAGCCCCCAGACTGCAAACAGCCAAGTAATTGGAATCATCCTCAACTCTTGAGCCGGCACATGAGCTCGTCTTGAGAACTTCTGACAACCCTCACATTTACTGACCAGATCTTCTGCATCCGCATGAGCCGTCAACCAATAAAACCCATGACGAAAAGCTTTAGCCGCAAGAGATTTTGACCTGGCGTGATGACCGCAACCTCCTTCATGAATCCCACAGAGAATTTCTTGGCCTTCCTCAGGAGAGATGCAACGCTGAAAAGCCCCTGTAACACTGCAATGATGCAACTCACATTGATAATCGTCATGGACTTGGACCGCCGGGTTATCTGCCTGGACAAGGTTTCATCCTCAGGCAACTCGCCTCGTGTCATATAAGCCAGATACGGCACCGTCCAATCTGGGATGATATGAAGAGCCACCACCAACTATGCCTCAGGGTCAGGAACAGCCAAATCTTCCTCTGTAGGTAGCTTGACAAAAGGGTTATACAAAACATCCAAGAAAGTATTAGGTGGCATCGGCTTACGCTGAGATCCCAGCCGGCTTAAGGCGTCAGCCGCCTTGTTCTTTCTACGGTCAATGTGTTCCACCTGATAACCCTTGAAGTGCCCGGCAATTGCATCAACCTCCTGGCGATAAGCCGCAATGAGAGGGTCTTTTGAGTCCCACTTGCCTGACACATGCTGAGCCACGAGATCTGAGTCGTCGAAGCACCTTACCCGGCTTAAATTCATCTCTTTAGCCATCCGGAGACCATGGAGCAAGGCTTCATACTCAGCTGCATTGTTAGTACACGGAAACATCAACTGGAGTACATAAGAAAACTTATCGCCCCGAGGGGAAGCCAAAATAACTCCAGCCCCCGAGCCTTCCTATTGCCTAGACCCATCAAAATGAATTGTCCAAAAAGTATTGTCCAGCTTTTCCTCAGGCATCTGCAACTCTGTCCAGTCATTGATGAAATCCACCAGCGCTTGAGACTTAATAGCTGTGCGTGGCACATATTTTAAACCATGAGGCCCAAGCTCAATGGCCCATTTGGCGACTCGCCATGTGGCCTCTCTGTTCTGAATAATATCCCCCAAGGGGGCAGAACTAACCGTAGTGATGGGATGGCCCAAGAAGTATTGCTTAAGCTTCCGGCTGGCCATAAACACCCCATAGACAAGCTTCTGCCATTGTGGATATCGCTGCTTGGACTCAATAAGTACCTCCCTGATGTAGTAAACCGGTCGCTGAACCGGCTGCTCCTTGCCTGCCTCCTTGCATTCCACCACAATAGCCACACTTACAGCGCGTGTGTTAGCAACTACATATAAGAGCAAGGGCTCCTTGTCAATGGGAGCAGCAAGAACCGGCGGCTCAGCCAACTGCCTCTTCAGATCTTCAAAAGCAGTATTGGCGGCGTCATTCCAAGTAAAGCTATCCATCTTCTTCATCATCTGATACAGCGGATAGCCTTCTCCCCTAACCGGCTTAAGGCGGCGATACGACCTGCCAAACGCTGGACATCGTTAACACAAGCCGGTTTGGCCAGGGAGGTGATGGCTTTGATCTTCTCCGGGTTAGCTTTGATGCGTCTGTTGGAAACCAGAAAACCCAAAAGCTTGCATGCAGGTACACCAAAAAGACACTTGGCCAGGTTAAGCATCATCTTGTAACCTCGGAGATTATCAAAGGTATCCTTGAGATCATGGATCAAGGTCTCTTTCTCTCTGGACTTAACCACTATGTCATCCATGTAAGCATGAACATTGCGTCCGATCTAATCATGAAGACAATTCTATACGCATCGCTGGTAAGTCGCCTGGGCACTCTTAAGCCCAAAAGGCATTGAAACATAGCAGAAGGCTCCAAACGGAGTGATGAACGCCGTCTTCTCCTAGTCCTGAACAGCCATCTTGATCTGATGATAACCAGAATAAGCATCCAAAAAGCTCAAACGCTCACAACCCGCCGTAGCATCAATGATCTGATCAATACGAGGGAGAGCAAAAGGATCAGCAGGACAAGCTTTGTTTAAGTCCGTGTAATCCACACACATACGCCAAGTGCCATTTTTCTTGAGAACAAGCACCGGGTTAGCCAGCCACTCTGGATGAAACACCTCAATGATGAACCCAGCCGCCAAGAGCTGGGCCACTTCCTCACTGATAGTTTTCCTTCTCTCCTCATTAAACCGCCGAAGAAATTGATTGACCGGCTTAAACTTTGGATCAATATTAAGAGTGTGCTCAGTGAGTTCTCTCGGTACACCCAGCATGTCAGATGGCTTCCATGCAAAAATGTCCCGATTCTCACGGATGAACTCGATGAGCGCGCCTTCCTATTTGGGATCCAGATTGGCGCTGATACTGAACTGCTTGGACGAATCGCTTGGGACAAAATCGACAAGCTTAGTCTCCTCCGCTGACTGAAATTTCATGACCGGCTCATGCTTTGTAGTTGGCTTCTTCAAAGATGTCATATCCGCCGGGTCAACATTGTCCTTGTAGAACTTTAACTCTTTCGTCGCGCAGGCCGACTCAGCATAAGCCGCATCACCTTCTTCACATTCCAGAGCCACCTTGTGGTTTCCGTGCACCGTAATGGTTCCCTTATAACCCGGCATTTTGAGCTGCAAGTACACATAACACGGCCGTGCCATGAACTTGGCATAAGTTGGACGCCCAAACAGAGCATGATATGGGCTCTTGATCTGAACTACTTCATATGTTAATTTCTCGGCTGTGGAATCATATTCATCCCCAAATGCCACCTCCAACTCTATCTTGCCGACCGGATACGCCGACTTACCAGGTACAACTCCATGGAAGACAGTGTTGGACTTTTTAAGGCTCTTATCAGTCAGCCCCATGCGACGGAAGGTCTCATAATAGAGAATATTGATGCTGCTGCCTCCATCCATCAGCACCTTGGTGAACTTGTATCCACCCACCTGAGGGGCTACGACCAAAGCTAAGTGACCCGGATTGTCAACCCGGGGAGGGTGATCCTCTCTACTCCATATGATAGGCTGTTCAGACCACCTCAAATAATGAGGAATTGCCGGCTCAACTGCGTTCACGGCCCTCTTATGAAGCTTCTGGTCCCGTTTAAACAAGCTGGTGGTGAACACATGATATTGCCCACTGTTCAGCTGCTTTGGATTGCTCTGGTATCCACCTTGCTACTGCTGCTGACTGCCCTGGCCAGCCTGTTGGTTATATCCCCCCTGGTTTCCCTGGGAATTTTGAAAATTGGGATTTGACCCGCTGCCCGGGCCATGAAAGTTGCCACCACCTGAGCTGCCCGGGCCATTATTACCATCAAACATGTTGGAATTTTTGAACGCCTTCATAAACATGCAATCCTTCCACAAATGTGTAGCCGGCTTCTCCTTAGAACCGTGTCTCGGGCAATGTTCATTCAACAACTGCTCAAGTGTTGGTCCTGACCCACCGGATCGAGGAGGTGGCCTTCCCTTGCGCCGCTGGTTATGACCCTGCGCATTGGTGTTAGCCAAAAAATCCAAACTAAAGTCAGTCTTACATTTGTTACCTCCTTGATTTGCTGGGTTGTGCTAAGAGCCCTTGTCGTTGTTGTTCCTCTTTCCCTTCCCTGCCTTCTCATCATCAGACTCGGGATCCTTGGTACTATCAGAATCAGCATACTTGACCAGAGCCGCCATCAGCGTGCCCATATCATTGCAATCACGTTTGAGCCACCCCAACTTTTGTTTCAAAGGTAAGAAACGACAATTCTTCTCCAACATTAAGACTGCAGAGCCGGCATCCATCTTATCAGATGAATGTATTATGGCCTTCACCCGGCGTACCCAATGGGTTGTAGACTCACCCTCTTCCTGCTTACAATTCGTCAGATCCACGATCGACATGGGCTGCTTGCATGTGTCTTTGAAGTTCTGGATGAACCGGGCCTTTAACTCCGCCCATGAACATATTGAATTAGGTGGCAGGCCTTTCAACCAGGTGCGGGCAGTTCCATCCAACATCATGGTGAAGTACTTAGCCATTGCTGCATCAGAAACCTCCAACAGCTCCATTGCCATCTCATAGCTCTCAATCCATGCCCCGGGCTATAAGTCGGTTGTATAATTCGGCACCTTCCTTGGTCCTTTAAAATCTTTGGGCAACCGCTCGTTACATAGAGCCGGTACTAGACACGGGACTCCTCCAGTCCGGGTGGATATACCTGCCTCAACAGAAGTCACTGGGTAAATAGGATATGGCTGATAAGCCGTCAACTGAGCTGCTTGTTCAGCCGCCCGTTCAGCCTCTTACCATAGTCTCTCTCGCTCTACCAAGTTAACGCCCTCATGACGTAGCGGGCTACCGCCACCTGGCTGGTCACGGCGTCTAACATTGCTTGATACGGCCGCTGAATCCATGTGCCTGCTGTAACTCGGGCTTCGGCTTAGACGAGGGGTCGAGTGGATCTTGTCCCGACTGTATGAGTACGCCTCTTGCTGTACTAAAGCCGTCTGAAGAAGTTCCCTGACCCGGCGGGTTTCAACCGCAGTCGGAGAGTCGCCATCGATTGGTAGAGCCGCCAATCGTGTTGCCGCTACTATCATGTTTTCCAATGGGTTGGAGTAATGACCCGGGGGTGTTGGTACGTACTGAGGTGGCGCCATGTTTACACGGGGAGGTCCCATCACCGGCGACTGAAGTCCCCGGGTGTCGCAGCATGGTCTGGCCCTGTGCGCGGAGGGAGCCATGGCGGATTACCTGTCTGTGGGATGAGCCACGATGGGTTACTGGGCCCTGCTCCCGGCGTGTTAAAAAGGTTTCGAGGGTCATAAACCGGGGGAAGTCGAGACTGGGTCTTCTGATGCCTTCTCCTCATGACCTCATTAGCTGCGTTCTGGTCTTGCATAAGCCGAAAAGCGTGCGCCTGAATCTGCTGAGCCTGACTGTCCAGAGCCGCCCACTCTGTGGTTATCCTAACATCTTCTGCTGCCAGGTCCTCCTTAGCTTGCGCCATATCCAACTTTAACGGTGCCACCTCCGCATCATGACTGGCTTGATCCGCCGGGCTGACTACGGTGGTTAACAGGGTGGTCAATTTGTCGGTGAGATCCATTAACACCTGGGCTGGTGAGCGCATAGGACCTCCTGCCCTGGCTGTCGTTGACCCGGAGGTTACCGCTGCTGCAGTTGCGGAGTCTTGGATGGGTTGGGTTCCAGCCATGAAGATCCTGACCCTGCATGACGGCTCAAGACAATCTGGAATACTGCTGCCATGGGAATAGCCGCCGAGCCCGCCATCCTGCAGTTGGTATAATGAATCTGTCTCACCTGTGGACGACTCACCGTCAGATTAGATGGCCTCCTCACCACCAGAGGCAGATCCTTCAGAGAGCCCTCCGTGGACGCATCCCACGAAAGCACACTTCACAGCTGGAAGAGCCCGGGCGGGTCTCGCATGCTGAGCCGTTTTGACGAGGTCGGTGCAGATGTCTGGCTCAGGGCCCGGCTCGCCGATCTTGCCGATGAAGACGTGGATTCCGCCGAAGGGGACCC
The DNA here is from genome assembly GCF_002162155.2 of Triticum dicoccoides. Taxonomy (NCBI): domain Eukaryota; kingdom Viridiplantae; phylum Streptophyta; class Magnoliopsida; order Poales; family Poaceae; genus Triticum; species Triticum dicoccoides. The sequence continues at coordinate 466,739,858 of NC_041391.1, read as the reverse complement.
GGTACCCGTACTCAATTGAGCCGGCCTCGGGGCCCCAGCCTGCATCATCGATGTAGAGCTTGCCGCGACGACTCTTGGTCATCCGGCCCACAGCGTATCCCTTGAGCCCTTCGAAGCTGCCCTTCAAGAACTCAAATCCACCATGCACTGGCCCCACAATGGGCGCCAACTGTCGTGGAATTGTCACGTCAGGTGTCCTAGTGAAAGAACTTAGTCGTGGAGCCATCGCAACTAGGAAGCTTGAAGGAGTTAATTAGGACAAGAGACACGAGAGGTTTATACTAGTTCGGCCCCTTACGATGAAGGTAAAAGCCTACGTCTAGTTGTGATGGAGATTATGTATGTCTCAATGACCAGGAAGCAGAATCGCTTGACCTAGCTCTCCAGTTGTTGTTTCGTGTCTTGAATCGCCGCAGGGTCGTCCCTTTATATACTGAGGTTGACGCCCAGCGGCTCTACAGAGCCCCAGCCGGCTTATAGATTGTATCCGGCTCGGTCTCTTAATCTTTCTTGCCTTACAATACAAGTTACATGAACAAGGCGGTTTAACACTACGGGCCTTAAATAATCTGTGGGCCTTTGGGCCTTTACTAAGCCACCATCTTCAAACTTGGGCTTCTGTCTTCAAGAATGCTTGTAAGTATAACCCGACTCCTTCTGGCAGGTTATACTAGTAGTTATATCCCCAACACTCGGTGATTTACCAACAGGACCTGCGCCACTATCACAACCGCCGGGTTAGGTCCAGAACCTTTCAGGAAGGTGATTTGGTGCTCCGGCTCATCCAGGATCAAACTGATGCACACAAGCTGCCCTTTGTGATCAGCAAGAACTTGAACAACGGGTCATACTACCTTATCGATGTTCGAGAGCGCAAAGACTCACGTAACTCGGAGGAGGAGACCCGTCGGCTGTGGAATATCGCTCATTTTGGGCCTTACTACACTTGAGCTACCGGCTCTCATGATGTGCATATTTTGACAATGTATATATTATGATAAATAATAAAGCAGGACCTCGGTCCTTTTTTCCTCCTCAAAGGTAATATGTTATTGTCATTATCATTTTCATTTCAGATGATCACTTGGGGGCTGATCATATCCGAATCTAGCTTGACCCATTTTTGATCCGTCTTATGCTCATATCTGAATCTAGCCGTTAAACCTTATGATCACTAGGGGGATTCCTGTTCAAACATAGGTCGTATTCGAACCAAAGAGAACATAGGTGTCGGTACCCTTTTCATTGGCACACTGTCGAGCTCACTAGGGGGCTTCTTGATCGTATTCGAATCATAGCTCAACCCCTTTTGGGAACTGACTTTGATCGTATTAGAATCAGAGTCATTAAAAACTTCAAGGTCATTAGGGGGCTTCTTGTTCAAACATAGGTCATATTCGAACCAAAGAGAACATAACTGTCGGTACCCTCTTGATCGGTGCAATGCCAAAGCCACTGGGGGCTACATGATCGTATTCGAATCCTAGCTTAGCCCCTTTGGAACGGTTTACTGATCGTATTCGAATCAGAAGCCTTGAATTTTTTATATTCTATTTGGTTTAAGTTTCTTTGGAAGCACCCTTTATTTGACTTGAGACCTTTTTGAGGATCAAAACTACAAGTGTGGTTAACTTTAACCCGGCTTGATTTTGGCTGATAAGTCGCCAATAGATAAGAATTATCAAGTGTTGGTTTCCAAAGATTGGGTTATCACCCTTAATATATGGATTATAAAAACTGGTAGTACAAATGAAAAGATCACAGGTATAAGATTATAGTTGTGTTTCAACATTATATGTTACAGCAGGCTTATTTGTGATTCTTTTCTATCGTAATATATCTAGTTATTATGACCCGCCTTGCGGTAAGTCACCAAGGGATCTTGTGATCTGTTTCTATGTGCAGGATAGTTAAAAGACTTGGTCAAGCATAAGGAAAGTCGATGAAAATTATAACACGGGTGAGTGTAACACAGCGGCTTAATAGTATTAACCACCAAAAACATGCACGATGGCACAACCAAATCAAAGTTATTTCTATTCTATTACATGACCCCACGAGTCCAAATGATTCATATTGTTTTTAGCACACCACAGGTATGAGCCGCCAAGGCAGATTAACTCTCATGTTGGCCTGAAGCGTTCGGGTTAGCCCTCTCCGCTTCTTCGCCTTGTTCCCTTTCCTGGAAGGTTGATGATGACCAGTCAATGCTGTTTAAAGCTTCAAATTCAGCTTCAACATCAACTAGTCCGGCTGGGTCAACTTCAGGGGCGAAGGTATGCTTACGGAGTGGGGGGATCAGACTGGTCACTATATAGTGACGCGTTGGAATTCTCCGGTTCTCCGCGTCGTAACCCGGCTGGTACTTGGAGAGGTCTACTTCATCAGCTATCAGGGTGGCCAGAGGGCGTATCTCTTTCACGCAAGCGGCAAAGTCTTCCTGTTCAAAGGGAGTGCCATACTCCTTGAAGCTTGGATAACCAGTGGTGAGGTCTGCCGGGTCTAGCTCCGGTAGCCAAGCTTTGGCCCGACCCAAAGCAGCCACAGCTCCAGCTCTCACGGATGATCGCCTCAGTTTGGTGAATCGCTGGGGTAGCACAGGAAGTTTCTTTAGCACGTCTACCAGGAGCGTGGGCACTTTATTGTACAGGGCCACCGAGGCTACACTACTAGGGAAAACCCTAGTATTAGCGCGGGTTTTGAGGCTAGCAGCAGCGCGGGTGGACGCGCTACTAATAAGGCGCTACAGCTAACTCATAGTAGTAGCGCTACCCTTACCAGCGCTACTACTGTTTACGATATCAGCAGCGCTTTTTTAGAATGCGCTACTATTACCTAGCTGTAGCGATTTCGCCATCCCTCGCTACTGCTATATCTTTCATCATTTTCCCATTACCCCTTTCCCTTTCAGTTTCCCTTTCAGATACTAGATACTAGGTACTGCTAGTAGATATCAAATTCATAAACCATTACTAGGTAGTACTCCCTTCGTTCCAAATTACTCGTCGTGGTTTTAGTTCAAACCACGACAAGTAATTTGGAACGAAGGGAGTAATAGATAACAATTTCATGCATAGTCAACATGCATCCTTAAGCAGTACAAGGTCATATCAACGGCCATCATCATATGTAGTTCTAGATGATATTGACGACGATCATCATATGTAGTTCTAGATGATATAGCCACACATACATATGTAGTTCCAGATGATATAGCCACACACACACATATGTAGTTCTAGATGATATCGAAGACAATCATCATCCTAAAGCCTGGGCGGTTGGTGTTCCTGGTAGTAATTAGGATGGCTTGTCCAACACGAAGATTCTTGCCATCGAGGAATTTCTTCCACCCAACCGAGTTTAAGTGTGTGCGACCGTCTGTGTCCACGCGGTAAGTACAGGTTGTGACGGAGCCCCTTGCAGTAAGGCGTAGTCCAGCCGAGCCTTCTTCATCAGGCTCGATACCATAACTCACAGATATGCTCTTTGCCAATTTTTGAATAAGAAAAACATATCAATTAATAAATAGCCTCGCAAATAAGTACATATGGATTATCTACACTATTAATAGTTTCGTTAGATTCTACACTAATAAGCATGTGATCGAACTCTACACTAAAACATTTCATCGACTAGATTCCAGACAACATACCATATCATTGGACTGTACACTAAGTAATTCATCGGATAATTTGCATTTGTAAGTATAACATACCATATCATGTCGATCAACCATGGTATTTGTCAAGCGAGTCACGAATGGCACCCCGACAAAGTCAGCACGTGGCGGAATTATGTCCCACAGGCTGGACACCTCCTCCTCACTCAGCCTTGTTCTTTGAGCTACGATGGCTTCATGAAGTGGGTCCTCATCATCTTCATCGAGTGGGTCCTCATTATCTTCATCATCTTCATCATCTTCGTCATCTTCATCATCTTCCACCAGGTTGAGATAAATGACAGCTAGCTTGGGTCTTTCTGCTCGGAAGGAAAAGTTGATCAACTCACCACCAGTAAGACGCATGCAAGCGACGAAACGGGCCCATCCATCTCCTCCAATCTGCGACATATTGCATCCTTTCTCGACCTCCATAGTGTACGGCCCCCCAAGAGCCTCAAATGTCACTGTGTCTCCTGTCAGCTTGTTGAATTTCAACCTCACATTGCATGGGACGATCTGTGTAAAATAAGAAAAATGACACAATGCAGTAATGCCAACACTAAAAACAAAATAGTTATTACATTTCATCTAATTTCTTACCGCCGCATGACGAAAACTCGGCTGGAAGTAGATGCCGAACAACTTGCCAGTTGCAAGGCTGCTGGCGCATCTTTACTTGCACAGTCGACATAGTGGTGGTGGTGGTGGCGCCATTTTTCCTAAAGCAATATGAGCAAAGGATTAACGATCAACTAAATCAAAATGTTCTAAGTCAACTAAATCAACTAGCCTTCTAAATCAACTAAATCAGAATGTTCTAAATCAACTAAATCAACTAGCCTACTAAATCAACTAAATCAAAATGTTCTAAATCAACTAATTAAATGAACTACCCTACTAAATCAACTAAATCAAAATGTTCTAAGTCAACTAAATCAACTAAATGAACTAGCCTATTAAATCAACTAAATCAAAATGTTCTAAGTCAACTAAATCAACTAAATGAACTAGCCTATTAAATCAACTAAATCAAAATGTTCTAAGTCAACTAAATCAACTAGCCTACTAATTAAATCAACTAAATCATATCAACTAAATCAAAATGTTGCATATGAACTAGCCTAGCTACTAAATCAAAATGTAGCGGGCAGGAGGGAGAAGGAGGGGCGACTCGAGGAGGGAGAAGAGAGTAGGATGGAGGAGGAAGGCGGAGCGAGGAGGGGCCGGCCGGCGCGGCCAGTGGAGGGAGGACGGAGGAGTAAGGCGGAGCGAGGAGGGGCCGGCCAACGGCGAGTGGAGAGGGAGGACGGAGGAGGAGGCCGGTACCGAGTCCAGCAAGGAGGAGGAGGTGACGGCAGCGCAGACGGAGGAGGGGCGACGGGGTGGACCGGCGTGGGGGATTGAGAGGGGATCCAGTGAGCTAGTGTGTGACTGTGTGAGTGTGGATCGGATAGAGGAGATGGGGCAAAACTTTTGTAGTAAATTTAGCAGTAGCGCTTATTGCAGCAATGCGCTGCTACTATGCTACGTAGTAGTAGCGCCCGTCGTTATAACGCGTTGCTGCTATAACAAGCCTCGTGGCGGCCTCATGGGAATTATAGCAGTAGTGCTTCTTTGAGCGGGTGCGCTACTGCTATATTGGTTTCAGCAGCGAGTTACTCCCGAGCACGCTACTCCTAATTAGCAGTAGCGCCTTATTTTATAGTGCGCTGCTGATAAGATTCTGTGTATAGGCTTTTCCCTAGTAGTGCTAAGGCACGCTGAGACCCGGTGTACAGTTGTTCTACCAGCGTTTAAACCGCCTTCAGCTTGGTCAGCATATCTTGGTTCAGATTTGAACTCATGGGCCTGCATAAACATGGTTAGGTGAGTCAATTCCAATTTATATGATCAATTGAAAGGTTCAAGTATTTAACACTTGCAGGGCGACTTACCAAAGATAGCTGAGACCATCTGAGAGACATGGCATTTTAAGCCGGCTAATTCATCGGTTGCTTCTTCAAGAGCCGCCTCTGCCTTCTCAGCTCGATTAATCGATGCAAATTTTTCATCATTAGCCCAGGCCTTTTTCTCCATTTCAAAGTAGTTTTCTTGTTCAGAAACGCTGAATTTAAACTTGTAATCGGCTCTTTGGGTTTCCGTCTCTTGGGCCTCAAGGCGGTTCTTTAGATCAGCCACTTCCGATTCAAATTGACTCGTGGCAGCCTATACAAATACCGGGTCAAAATCAGGGCAATCATGATGTAATATTAAGTCCCAAGCCTTTTGCAAGCAACAACACTTGGCACTTGGGGGCTAATGTCTACTGAAGAATTTTACTTAAAGTGGCGGTTCTTGATAGTAAGTCCCAAGCACGTTGCAAGCAACAGTACTTAGCACTTGGGGGCTAATGCATATTGCTATTTAAGCTTTTTAATTATTTTATTCTATACAACCATATGAAGGACCGGTTCAACCATGCTGGTTAAGCCGCCCCTTGGGACTACAGAGTAGGCCGGAGTTCTTGCATATTTTATCCATTTATGTAGCTAATGTCACTAAATTTGTTTCTAAGTCTACATCATATTCATCATAAGCAATAGACTTGGGGGCTGGCATGGTAAAAATAAATGAATACAGAGAAAGGTTGTACCTCAAACTTTTGGTGCATGTGCTTCACCATGTCAATCTCGAGGTTGTGCCTGCTGTGCACTTGGCTCATGTAGCCAAAAAAGACTTCTCCAATACTCATGTGAGTATAGTCCACGATGTCAAGCTTGACCCGGCGGTGTTCCAGAAGTTCCTCTTTGGTGGAACACTTAGCCAGCACGGTTGGCCTTCCAGGCTCAGCAAAGCCGGTTTTGGTGATCTCGACATCAGTGTCTTGAGGATCATCCATTCTGACCGGGCTAGGGGCTTCCGGGTTTTCCGAATCATCAACGGCTCGCTCAGCAGGCGGATCAGCAATTGGAGTTGATGTTTCTTGAGCCGGTTCAGGTGGCAGCTCATGAGTTGAAGATTCAGGCACGACTGTTGCAAGTTCTGGCTCTGTTACGGCCATTTCTTTGGCCAGCTTATCCTTCTTGGACCTTTTGCTGGGCTTGGCTTTTCCATTGCATAAAATCAAAAGGTTAAAGGCAAATACAACTAATTGAAATGAATACAGGATAAGCAGGTTATCATTACCCCGTCGCGGTCTTGAAAGCCGGTAGGTTGGACTGCATTGAGTCTCCGAAGGAAGGGGTAGTTTCCTGATAATCCGAGTCAGAAGAATTGAGCGGTTGACGAGTGAGACCCGCCAAAGGATAAAAGAGATTTAAAGCAAAAGTGACCTTGTTCCGGCGCTTCCTTGGGGTGTTCGGCAAGCCGGAGGAGAGCTCCGCATCCTTGCTGATCCGGGTCTGCCTCCGGCTCTCATGAATCTGTCGCTTCAAAAGAAATTGAGGATCTTGATAAGTTAAGGGATGTGAAAATCTTACTTTACGGGTTACACTGTGGATTTTTTGTCTTGGGAAAGGCTCGGAGTCGGAGGAAATGATAGTTACCTCTTCAGCCTTGCTATAGTTCGCTCCTGTGTCCTCCTACTGATAATCAATGTCAATAAGATGGTTAAAAAAGGAGCCAAGAGAGTCAAGGGCTACCTCCGACTTAGAATTATCTTCTAGCCGAAGCAAGTCAGAGGTTGTGGCTTCTTGCCCTTCTTTTTTGCAGCTTCTTTCCTGGCGGCTTTCTTGGCCTTCCTGGCTTACTTTGCGGCTTCATGGTCATATTTGACCTTTCAGAATTTGTCACCCGCCTGCGAGAGATAGCAAATGTATGAGTATGGGTAAAACATTGAAAACCAAAGTAAATTGTTCAGATGGGCGGCTTACCTTTGGAGCCGGGTTAGCCTTGCAAAAGGGGGGCTAAGCCCACCTTACCACAATCTTCCAGGCTCTCGTTCAAAAGGGACTTTGTCATATCGTTGATGACATCTTCAGGCAAGTCATCAGGGTTGTGCCATAGAGGGTCATCCTTTTCGCTCGTGTAGGTGCACATCAAGCCGGGAGGCAGCTCAACGGAATGACCCGCCAAGCGAGCGAAACCCAGACTAAATCGATGCCAGTTAACCCGTTCCCCATGAGAGCTCTGATCTTAGATAAGGTGGGGGCGAGTGTTTTGTGTTCGGCGGCTGTAATCTTGTCAGGAAGCTGATGGTTGGGCCCAAGACGTAGAGCACGAAAACTGGGCAGAGGGTATTCAGCAGCCGGAGAGGTGTCTTGGCAATAAAACCATGTCTGATTATGTCAAGATTACAGTGCATATTCAAGATGGCGGCTTATGAAGGGGCTTAATGGTATAAGCATAATTATGTCAAGATTATTTAAGCCGCCATGGGCTCCATAAGCATTTAAAATTGTTTAAAACGCCATGGGTGGTCAAGGTTATCAATTGAGCATTGCCTTTTTTAAGCCGGTGATAAGAGTTGCACTGGCTAGGTGGATCTAACAAATGCAGGTTTTTGCCTAAGTGTTGCATAAACAAGTTTCACAAACTGCAGCTACTATTTTGGATTAAATAATTGTTCAGGAAAGAAAAATTTATAGACCTAAAAATATGGTATAGAGAAGTTCATGCATTCTAATGAGGCTTCTTTGCAATGAAAAGGGATCTGCTAGTGCCAAAAATGGATGCGAAACCGCAAACGCATAAGTTTTATGCTGCTGTTGGATCAAACCAGGATACGGCAGAAGAACTACAAAGAAACCGAGATGAACTGTGAAACTGTACAGAGGAACTCGCAAACCCTAGCATGAATCTGAGATGCAAAAAGGGGAAAACTTACAACGGCAGATCTGTTGCTGAGGGGCGCCGCCGTTCTCTGGTCGGATTCAGGCCGATGCAGCGGCCAAGGTTGACGGAGATGACGTGCGCTGCAGCAGCGGCGGAGCTCGAGCGACAGTAGGGGGCGAGAGGAAGAAGACGTGAAAAGGGAAGAATGAAGAAAGACCTGGTCGGGTCTATTTATAAGGAAGGACCACTAAAAGAGCGCCAAAAACAAGGAGGCCAAAAACATAAGTTATCCAACTACAAGGACGCCTCGATTTTCGAGATGGTCATAAGATCCGTTGAGATATGTTGGACAAAATGTTCTTTATGATAGGTGATGTCATGCGGGTTACTGCAAATCCAAAGGATGACGTCATGGCGGGTTACAAAGATTTCATAAGCAAAGAGCAGAAGATTTTTCTCAAGTGTTGAAGATTGACATGAACCAGTTCAAATCAATCTGGGGCCTAATGTTGGGGATATAACTGTTAGGTATGACCCGCCCAGGAGGGGCCGGGTTATACCCACAAGTATTCTTAAAGCCCAAGACCAAGGTTGAAGGTGGCGGTTCAGTAAGGGCCCAAAAGCCCAGAGGCGACTTAAGGCCCGTAGTGATAAACCGCCATATGGACGTGACTTGTATTGTAAGACAAGAATAGTTAAGAGACCGAGTTGGACACTGTTTATGAGCCGGCCGGGACTCTGTGAGCCACTGGGCGTCGACCTCTGTATATAAAGGGATGACCCGGCGGCGGTTCAGGGCAGGTAACATCAGATCAAGAGCTAGGTCAAGCGATTCGGCTCCCTAGTTATCGACTCATAAGCAATCCCACTCAAAACTGGATCATAGGCTTTTACCCTCACCGTAAGGGGATGAACCAGTATAAACCTCGTGTCCTTTGTCCCGATTAACCCCTTTAAGCTTCCTAGTTGTGATGGCTCCACGACTAAGTCCTTTCACTAGGACATCTGACGTGACAATTCCACGACAGGGTACGATAGTGATCCAGGAGTGAATCACTGGACATCAGTCAAAGTTATCCTTAGTTGCCTAAAAGGACTAAGGAAATATTTCTCGGTTATGGAAGTGATAAAGAGTTCGTCGTGAAGAGTTACGTTGATGCAAGCTTTTACACCGATCCATATGACTCTGAGTCTCAATCTGGATACATATTGAAAGTGGGAGCAATTAGCTAGAGTAGCTCCATGCAGAGCATTGTAGACATAGAATATTTGCAAAATACATACGGCTCTGAATATGACAGACCCATTGGCTAAACTTCTCTCACAAGCAAAACATGATCACACCTTAGTACTCTTTGGGTGTTAATTACATAGCGATGCGAACTGGATTATTGACTCTAGTAAACCCTTTGGGTTTTGGCCACATGGCAATGTGAACTATGGGTGTTAATCACATACACATGTGAACTATTGGTGTTAAATCACATGGCGATGTGAACTTGATTATTGACTCTAGTGCAAGTGGGAGACTAAAGGAAATATGCCCTAGAGGCAATAATAAAGTTGTTATTTATATTTCCTGATCATGTTAAATGTTTATTATTCATGCTAGAATTGTATTAACCGGAAACTTAGTACATGTGTGAATACATAGACAAAACATAGTGTCCCTAGTATGCCTCTACTTGACTAGCTCATTAATCAAAGATGGTTATGTTTCCTGACCATAGACATGTGTTGTCATTTGATGAACGGGATCACATCATTAGGAGAATGATGTGATAGACAAGACCCATCCGTTAGCTTAGCATTAATTATGATCGTTGCAGTTTCATTGCTACTACTTTCTTCATGACTTATACATGTTCCTCAGGCTATGAGATTATGCAACTCCCGAATACCGGAGGATCACCTTGTGTGCTATCAAACGTCACAATGTAACTCGGTGATTATAAAGATGCTCTACAGGTGTCTCCGAAGGTGTTTGTTGGGTTGGCATAGATCAAGATTAGGATTTGTCACTCTGTGTATTGGAGAGGTATCTCTAGGCCCTCTCGGTAATACTCATCACTATAAGCCTTGCAAGCAATGTGACTAATGAGTTAGTTGGGGGATGAAGTATGACGGAACGAGTAAAGAGACTTGCCGGCAATGAGATTGAACTAGGTATGATGATAACAACGATCGAATCTCGGGCAAATAACATACCGATGACAAAGGGAACAACGCATGTTGTTGTGCAGTTTGACCGATAAAGATCTTCATAGAATATGTAGGAGCCAATATGCGCATCCAAGTTCCGCTATTGGTTATTGATCGGAGATGTCACTCGATCATGTCTACATACTTCTTGAATCCGTAGGGTCCGCAAGCTTAACGTTTGATCCTAGCGACTCGGCGAGGAACAGGTAGGTAGAAGGCGAAACCTCCGTGCGCACCCCAGTGTTCGAACCTCAAGAGTCTGCCAGAATCCTAAATCCGACAGTAAGTTCGAGTTCAGTGTTTCTGAACAGGATAAACTTAAGAAAGACTTTGAAACTAAAAAGAAAGCCTGGGCGGATGAGAAGACCGCATTCATAAGCCGGGCTGAAAAAGCAGAAGTGGCTCTTGAAGAAGTCACTGGAGAATTGTCCGGGTTAAAGCGCCATATTTCCCAAATGGTCACAGCCATCTTTGGTAAGTCCTCGGACAGCCGGACTATGTACTTGTGCCAGACTGTTGGACTATGAAAATACAAGATTGAAGACTTTGTCCCGTGTCCGGGTGGGACTCTCCTTTGCATGGAAGGCGAGCTTGGCAATTCGTATATGTAGATCTCCTTCTCTGTAACCGACTCTGTGTAACCCTATCCCCCTCCGGGTGTCTATATAAACCGGAGGGTTTAGTCTGTAGGATAAGAACAATCATAATCATAGGCTAGCTTCTAGGGTTTAGCCTCTATGATCTCGTGGTAGATCAACTCTTGTAATACTCATATCATCAAGATCAATCAAGCAGGAAGTAGGGTATTACCTCCATCGAGAGGGCCCGAACCTGGGTAAACATTGTGTCCCCTGCCTCCTATTACCATTAGCCTTAGACGCACAGTTCGGGACCCCCTACCCGAGATTCGCCGGTTTTCACACCGACATTGGTGCCTTCATTGAGAGTTCCACTGTGTTGTCACCATAAGGCATGATGGCTCCTTCAATCATCTACAACAATGCAATCCAGGGTGAGTTTTTCCTCCTTGGATAGATCTTTGTATTCGGCGGCTTCGCACTGCTGGCCAACTCGCTTGGCCATCTGGAGCAGATCGATAGCTATGCCCCTGGTCATCAGGTTAGGTTTGGAAGCCTGAACTACACCGCCGACATCCGCGGAGACTTGATCTTCGACGGATTTGAGCCCATGTCAGGTGTGCCGAACAGTCACGACGAGCATGACTTAGATCTGCCATCGGACGGTGTTTGGGAGATCACACCTGCGGTTGCCCCAGCCATTAATTCGGAGCATATCGCGCCATTCGAGGACGGGTGGATGGACCCCGCCACGGAGGCCACACACTCAGCGGTGATAGAGTCGAACACAGACTTTGCCTCTGATGAGGCCTGTGTCATCGGACCCTCGGACTCGTCTCCAGTCATAGGCTCCGAACCGCATGCATCCATGCCTATCGAGTCTGATTGGGCACTGATCATGGAGTTTACCTTCCCGGATATCTTTCAGCACTCACCCTTGGGCGACGTGCTAAATTCATTAAAATCTTTCTCCCTGTCAGGAGACTCCTGGCCGAACTATGTCCGGCTTGAGTGGGAAGCGGACAATGAAGAAATTCGTTCCCCACCCACCACCCACTTAATAGCCACTGTCTATGACTTAACCCACATGCTGTATTTCGACTCCGAAGATGTCGACGGTATGGACGACGACGCCGGAGAAGAACAGGAACCAACGCCAACAAGGCGCTGGACAGCCACCTCATAATATGATATATATATATATATATATATATATATATATATATATGGTGGACACGCCCAAAGCAAGCAATGGCAATGAGGCAACAGAGGATAATCCCCTTGAGAAGCAATCTAAGCATCGGCGTCATCGGCGCCGCTCTAAGCCTTGTCACAGCAAAAATAACAATACCGGTACAAGAGACAATAATGCTTCGGATAATGCCGAGTACGAAAACAATTCCGCCCAGCCAAGCTTCGAGCAGGCCGAACGGGAGGATGGGGAAGCTAGCCCTAAGGAACCGGCAATGGATGGAGAATCAGAGGATGACAATTACATGCCCCTCTCCGAAGACGAGGTGAGCCTCGGCGATGAAGAATTCATCGTGCCTGAGGATACCGTCGAGCAGGAGCCCTTTAAGCGCCAGCTTATAGCCACTGCAAAAAGCCGGAAGAAAAAGCAGCAGCAGCTTCAAGATAATCAAGATCTGCTAATTGATAGATGGACTAAGGTCCTGGCAGCCGAGGAATACGGACTCGAGCGCCCAATCAAAAGTTATCCAAAGCGCAGGTTGCTACCTCAACTCGAGGAGGAGGCATTAAAGCCTACACTACCAGCGCAGGATGCGGCTGACCAGCCACCTCGTGGTCGAGACAAAGCGGCGTATCAGCCCGAAGTCCAGCCCGCACCCCGTCGCCAATCGAACAAAGACACGAAGGCACAGGGCTACACACATGACCTGTGAGACAAATTGAAAAACAAAGCAGGACAGTCAAGATCGATCTACAGATCACGGGGGCACGCCCCAACGTGTGACGATGACCGACACGCCGGATATACTAAATACAAATCCGGCCGGGCCGAATACAACAGACCAGACTCATTTGAACTGCATCATAATGTAGCCCGGCATAGAGGCGCCGCACACCCCCTATGCTTCACTGACGAAGTAATGGATCATGAATTCCCAGAAGGGTTTAAGCCCGTGAATATCGAGTCCTACGATGGGACTACAAATTCGGCGGTATGAATAGAAGATTTCTTTCTCCACATTCACATGGCCCGTGGGGACGATCTACACGCCATCAAGTACCTCCCACTAAAACTCAAGGGACCGGCTCGGCATTGGCTGAATAGTTTGTCGGCAAACTCCATTGGAAGTTGGGAGAACATAGCAGACACATTCCTGGATAACTTCCAGGGCACTTACGTGCGACCACCGGATGCTGATGATTTAAGTCACATAACCCAACAGCCCGGAGAGTCAGCCAGGAAATTCTGGACTCGGTTCCTAACTAAAAAGAACCGAATTTTCAAATGTCCGGATGCCGAAGCCCTGGTGGCCTTTAAGCATAACATCCGTGACGAGTGGCTTGCCCAACATCTCGGCCAAGAAAAGTCGAAGTCCATGGCAGCCCTCACGACACTCATGACCCGCTTTTGTGCAGGAGAGGACAGCTGGCTGGCTTGTAGCAACAACACAGCAGGCAATCTTGGCACATCAGAGACCAGAGATAGCAAAGGCAAGCCCCGACGCAACAAACACAAGCGTCGTAACAATGGAAATAACGCCGAAGACACGACAGTCAATGCCAAATTCAGTGGCTCTAAGTCCGGTCAGCAGAAAAAGCCATTCCAAAAGAACAATTCAGGCCCGTCCTGTCTGGACCGCATACTCGACCGTCCATGCCAAATTCACGGCACCCCAAGAACACATGCCAATCTTACCAACAGAGAATGTGGGTTCTTCAAACAAGGCGGCAGGTCAGGTGCCGAAAACAAGGAGAAGGGGTCTCAAAGCAACGATGACGACCAGGAGACTCGATCACCGAACATACGAGGGCAAAAGAAATTGCCCCCGTAAATCAAAACGGTGAACATGATAAACGCCACCCACATTCCCAAGCTGGAACAGATGTGCACTCTTAGGGATCTCGACTTAACAAAGCCAGTCGCCCCACAATATAAACTATGGCCGATCATCTTCGACCGTACAAATCGTCCGGTTAATACCAATCTGGGCAATTCAGCTGCACTAGTCCTCGACCCAATAATTGATGGGTTCCACCTCACACGAGTCCTTATGGACGGAGACAGCAGTCTAAACCTGCTGTATCAGGATTCAGGACACAGTGCGCAAAATGGGTATTGATCTTTCGATAATCAAGCCCACTAAAACCACCTTTAAAGGTGTTATACCAGGTGTGGAGGCCCGTTGTACAGGCTCCATCACTCTGGAGGTAGTCTTCAGATCACCGGATTATTACCGTAACGAAGAGTTAATCTTCGACATCGTCCCTTTTCGAAGTAATTATCATGCACTGCTCGGACGAGCCGCGTTTGCTCGATTCAACGCGGTGCCACATTAAGCCTACCGTAAGCTCAAGATGCCTGGTCCGCGCGGCGTCATAACAGTTAATGGCAAAACCGAACTCCCCTTCTGTGCTGAAGAGTATATCGCCGCCTTAACAGCAGAAGCAATGAGTGGCAGCTTTCAATCGAACCTCGGGTCGACAGCCGAGCTCCCGGACAACATCAAGGGAGTCTGAACTACTTTGCGGCAGGATAGCCTAGCTCGTCCGAAGCTCAATTAAAACACTCCAGCAGTAAAAGGAGGTAAAGCTAGATAGGCCACACATTGCGGCTCAACAGCTCTGTGGCACACAAACGTTTCTTGCATTTTCTTTGCAGGTTCACTTTTTCGTAGGCCAGGACTGGCGACATGGAAACAGCTTGAACACATAAGGTAATCCTTAGATATTCCCCTCAATGACCATCCAACTACACTCCGGATCCGGACACATCCTCCTCCCGCCTTTTATCAGCAGGTTCTGAAGTCATATTTCTTTTTATCACGTTACTTGTATTCGTACGCATCGACGAGTTATTCAATTACAACATGTGGCTTTATATGACGCTTATCTGCTGTTGTTTCTTATTGATACTCTTTGTCAAATGGCATCTGTACACCGTGAATGCCTTAATATGACATGGGCTTCATTTTACCCATAATAACGGCAATAAAGTCCAAACACCTTCGCGGTCGTTCGGCACCCTGAACTTATAGGATTATATGCATCAGCTCCGAATCATGTCTTGGGTCAATAGTTGGGTTTGCCTTACGTTCCGCTATATCGGTTAAGGCGGCACAGGGAGAACTACTGCGATTGTGTCCCGGTTCTTCCGGACAAGCGCCTCAGTAGAGAAAGCCGAAAACTGACTGTCATGATACGGCGAGAGCTGGTCAGCTATTCAAGAGGTTGTAAAATCTTTAAGGATTTCTGCCGCATTATGCGATAACTAATGTAGCGTGCGATCGATCGGCTTTTCTTCCGATCAGGTGCTTATAGAGCCCCTCGTGCGGTTTTCCGAACACCAGGGGCTGCGCCTACCTTCCTTTTGTCAAACTCCTATGGCTAAGTGAGAGTGATAAATCCTTATAGTCCGATTCCCTAGTTCGTTGTGCTGAACACATCCTTCAAGGACCCAAAACTGGGATAAAGAGTGCTCAGGTTTATCCCGAACACCCCCGTACTTCCTACGTGGGGGCAGAAGCCGACAACTGGCCAACTCTCAGGATTAATATATAAAACGGCCGCGCAGGAGGAAAAACTTTCAAATAACAGGCAATAAATAATAGAAATGACCTTGTTCAACATTACAAAGGACAACATGACTATATTCATGGAAATATAATGTCCTTGGTGCATTGCTCCGCCGCAAGGCGGGATCCTTTCAGGCAACTATCATAATATAACTCAGGCTTGCGGTGCTCCTTCCCCTCCGGTGGTCCCTTGGTCATCAGCTTTTCAGCGTCCATGTTCCCCCAGTGCACCTTTGCACGGGTGAAGGCCATTCGCGCACCCTCCATATAGACCGACCGCTTGATGACTTTTTTTTGACTATGTACTGCAAGGCAACAGCCTCACAGTCCTTTATTAATTAATAAAAGTATAAGTTACAACTTTACAAATGTACAGAGAAAAGAAAAGATACTTACAAGAGAAAGACTAAGTAAGATTAGCTATCCAAGATAGAAGACTATATTTATATTTACATCTAATCCTGTGAGAGAGAAGAGAGATGTCATGTATAAAGTTTCTTCTCCAAGCTCTAAATGAAGGTTGTTCATTTCTAAAGATCTTCCCATTCCTTTGTATCCAAATATTCCAAGTAGCAGTGAAAACAACCTCAGAGAAGAAAGGGTGACCAAAATCCTTCCTAACTGCTTGAGCCATATCATATGTGGTTTGGTTTGGTTGGACAGTCCAAGAAATCCCAAGATAGTTCCAAACCCTTTGGCTAAAATTGCAAGCAAAGAAAAGGTGAGCCCGATCCTCATGTTGAGCAAGATTGCATAGTACACAAGTGTCATCCTGGATGATCCACTGCCAATGTTGCATCATATCCCTGGTGTTCAAACGATCCATTAACAGAAGCCAACCAAAAACTTTTAGCTTTAGCGTGCATGCACACTTCCAAATCCACTTGAATATGGGATCAACCACTAGGTGTGAGAAGCAAGAGTCATAGTATATCTTTGCCCTATAGACTCCACACTTTGAAGGCCACTTCCAAATGTCCTTGCTCTCACCATTCAGATTGACCAAAGGCAGGAGGGCCTGTAATTGTGTGAATTCTGAGAAGGCCTCCTGCGATAGAGGCAAATGGAAATGATCCAAGATATCAGGCTGCTCAATAAAGTCTTTAACTGTGATTGCATCATCCACAACAAAAGAATGAAGCCTCGGGAAACAGTCATGCAACATGATGGCACGATTTCCCAGCTGCCAATGGTCAAGCCAAAAGAGCATCGTGTCACCAGCATGAACTTGTGGAACAGCCAGCTTGCAGAATTTGGGATATAAACGCATGATATCACGCCACCAAAATGAACCACAGATCTGGGTGCTTTGGGGTGGTGATGATGCATAATAAGTGTCCCAGATTAAAGATACCCAAGGCACATCCAGTTTATTGAAAAACTTGAAGAGATGCTTAAGTAGCAAAGCCTCATTTTCGATGGCCAAATTAAGAACACCCAAACCACCAAAACACTTAGGGCGACAGACTAAATCCCAAGCAGCCAGAGATTGACGTGGATTATCCGTGTTACCTCTCCACAGACATTGTCTCATGATCCGCTCTAACTGTTGTATAATGCCCTTTCGGAGAGATAATGTGCACAAAAAATATATTGGCATGGAGCACAACACCGACTAAAGAAGTTGCAGTCGGCTCCCTTGGTTTAGTAAGCATGAAGAGGCAGATAATCGGTGCTTGCCACGATCAACGAGAGGCAGCAGATCATAGATGGTCGGTGTCAGTGTCAAAACCGGCGGATCTCGGGTAGGGGGTACCGAACTGCGTCTAGGCGCATGGTAACAGGAGACAAGGGACACGATGTTTTTACCCAGGTTCGGGCCCTCTCGATGGAGGTAAAACCCAACTCCTGCTTGATTAATATTGATGATATGGGTAGTACAAGAGTGGATCTACCACGAGATCGGAGAGGCTAAACCCTAGGAGCTAGCCTATGGTATGATTGTTGTTCGTCCTGCGGACTAAAAACTCTCCGGTTTATATAGACACCGGAGAGGGCTAGGGTTACACAGAGTCGGTTACAATGGGAGGAGATCTTCATATCATATCGCCAAGCTTGCCTTCCAGGCCAAGGAAAGTCCCATCCGGACACGGGACGGAGTCTTCAATCTTGTATCTTCATAGTCCGGGAGTCCGGCCAAAGGTCATAGTCCGGCCATCCAGACACCCCCTAATCCAGGACTCCCTCAGTAGCCCCTGAACCAGGCTTCAATGACGACGAGTCTGGCACGCAAGTTGTCTTCGGCATTGCAAGGCGGGTTCTTCTTCAAATTCCCTGTACCCATCGAATAGTGTCTGGCTTCTAGCGTGTGCTGCCCTCCTCGGCTTCTGTGCCCCATAATGACCATCTTCCAGGTGTCAAACGAATGCGAAAAGCCAGGGGATTTTTTCATTTACCCCACGGTTGCATTAATGAACCGCCCATAAAAGAGACGGGGATTTAGATCCAATTCACACCATCTTCCCTCCGCGAGCTTTCATTAGAGTGCCTTCGACAGAGGTCCATTCCACCATGGCCGGTCGGTGCAGCTCCTCCTCTCGCATCTCCAGCCCTCGGCCCGGAGATTGGGGTGGTGTTCCGTCCCGCATAGCGAGCTAGTAGTGCTTCAGTCCAAGGGGCTTCTCCCCCCAGCATATATGGTCCCAGTTCGAGCCGGGATTGCTACCTATAGCGGCGGAGAGCAGGCGGAGAGCATCCACAATCCCTCTCAAGGAGAGCGGGTATGCCTAGTCCCTTATTTGATGAGAGGACTCGGATTTCCAATTCATCCGTTTCTCCGAGGGTTGCTGGAGTTCTACGGCCTCCAGCTACACAACCTCACGCCCGCCTCCATTCTGCACATTGCGGGCTTTGTGGCCCTCTGCGAGCTGTTCTTGGGTGTTGAGGCCCATTTCGTGCTATGGAAGAGGTTGTTTTGCCTCATGCCCCGTTCTCAGGAGGGGTCTATTTATCAAGTGGGCGGAGCCGAACTATGGCGCATCGCCGGGACCGGATATCTATCCGGTACCCCAAAGAGGACGTCCGAGGACTGGTCCTCGGAGTGGTTCTATATAGATGACGTCCCCCTGCCGGACCCTGTACGGATCGGCCTCCCTGATTTCAATAATGCTCCATTGAAGAAGCGCCTGAGCTGGCGCCCGCGGAACCCTCAGAGGGAAACTGACAGGGACGTCCTTTACCTGATTAGCCGGATAAGGTTGTTGGCTCATTTCAGACTGACCATGATCAAGGTCATGGCCATATGCATTATGTGAGGGGTGCAACCGCTTCAATACAGAGGCCACCCCATGTGGGATTTCAACGGGGAGGACGACGCCACCCGGTGCGGTCGTAAGGGGCCAGATTCGGCCGCCACTTTAACGAGAATCTTATCCGCTTTGTACAAGGGAGAAGAAGAGGAATTCCTCCGTGCCAACCCGGAGGGCGGATTCTCCATGTACAATCCTCCCAGTTGGATGAGCGAACATTTTCACCTGCCGACCCGCTTTCGAAATTCCCATAGTTGAGTACTTAGTCTAACAATGTTAACGCAGGAGCTGTGCCAGACTGTGAAGGAGATAAACAGCCCTCCTCCACAACCCGAGGACCTGGAACGGTCCCTCGATCCGGACTCCCAAGAGGATCTGGACTTATGTGTGGAGTCAATTGACGAGGTGTTTCATCAATTGAGTAGGGACAACACCCTAGTGGCCATTACGGCCGACTATCCCGGACTACTTCCAGCCTCAAAGGTAACCGAGACCGAAGTCCCAGTATTTTTAAGGAGATCCATCCATGCTTTATCTTGAATGCCGTGAACTAATAGTGTTTCGTTTCGCAGGGTAGATCCTTGAGGCGGAAGGCCGAGCCCGCGGTGGGCAGCCAACAAGGGCCGCTGAAGCCAGGCGGGCCAAAAAGAAGTGTGGACCAGATCGAGATTCCGGTGCAACGGTACGGCATGCAAATTTAACGCCTAGGGTTTATGCCCTTGAGTCTTACTAACGCTCATGATTTTCTTAGAAAGAAGAGAGCCCGCCGGACTATATCCGCCGGCCAAGGTTCAAGGCCGGGTCCGGAAGTGGAGGCGGGCACGGGGCGCACCTTGGGCATTCCTCCGACAGAGGACGCAGACGGGCTATCTGCCACCAATTCAGAGGTGGAGAGTGCCCTAAACCACAGGCGTCGCCGGACTGTTCTTCGTGACGCATGTTTTTCCCCAGAGGCATTGGACGCCTTTAATACAGGAGATGCGTATCTCCGTGCCACTCAAAATGGTCTAGCTAGAGCCACAGAGCAGTATGTAAAAGACATACAGGTGAGTAAAATTGAAGGTTATATATGTCAGTAGCCCCCGAGACTTGAAATAGTGAAGATAACTGTTTTAAGGATCATGTGCTATGCAGTGTATTACAAAGAAGAATACGCAACTGTCCCAGGAGCTTGAAGAGTGCAAGGCCCAACTCGAGGCCGCACTGGCCACTTCAGAAATTGCCAAGGGGACGCCCTCAGGTAATATATGCTTCGAAAGTTAATTCTGTTGTGAAGTGTGGCAGGTGTGCAACTCTGACTATAATAGTGCAGATGGGGCCGGAGTAAATCCGGACAAGCAACAACTCCTACGGCAACTAAAGGCTGGCGAGAGCGTGCTGACGAGGGTGAGGCAAGAGAAGAACAAACTTCAAGACGCCAATACCCAGCAGGGCGAGGAACTAAAGGATGTTTGTATTCAGTTGTCTGCATCCGTAAAGGAGAATCGGCGACTTCGACGCGGCATTTTTAGTAAGTGCTTGAACGAATCTTTGAAAAAAGAATTCGGCGAGGAAGTCGATTGACAGAGCTATGTCTGTAGGTCTGCTGACAGGTCGTCCTGCGGAGGAAATGTCCGGTTCAACGGGAGACCTTCTTCCCGACCTGTTGCAACTACACGAACGAGTTCGACAGACAATGCAGAGCGTCATTCAGGCTATGTGGACATCCTTCTCCATGCCCGAAGGCCTTGGGGAGCTTACAAAGAAGCTGGAGGGAGTGCGGCAGCGCTTCCGGTTGTGGAAGATATTGGCCTGCCGTCAAGGTGCTAGGGAGGCCCGGGCCATGGTGAAGACTCAGTACACAAAGGCTAACCCAAACCACATGGCCGAGGTCGGCCCTATGGGTCCTGACGGAAAGGAGATCCCTGTCAGCTTAGTATATAGCCAGGTAGAGCTGGCTGCAAAGTATTCCCAACAGGACTGTAAATTAGACCGCCTGTTGGATGGTATTGAAGAAGAGTATACCGAGTCGGATTGACTCTGTAATTTAAAATGACATGAAAAATGCCTTCTAGCCGGATTGTAGATCGTTTGTCATTGCGGACCTTTTCGCTTCGACCTCTGGACCCTATAGTCCGGAGTGTGTCCGAGTACCCTCTCGATTATGTAAGAACCGGGGCATGCATGGAGACAAGGCGTAGGGGTCATAATTGCTTTAGCGGACAAGTGCCCAACTAGTTATGTTATATTACATGGTTAGTAAGAAACATCTTCCAGGGAGAATAGTTCCGTTAGGGGTTCCTTTCCCTGGGGGGCATGCCCTAAAGTGCATGTCTAAACTGCTAAAAAGAGCAAAAAAGCATCTGGGGGCAGATAAATAAACACGAAAGATCATCTTTTAGTTCACCGACCGAATATTCCCTTAAGAACGCTAGCTTTCGTCTTCACCCAGTCCGAGGTACACATCCGGCTGACCCGGCAGTAACAATCGTAGAGGTGCTCCCTTTACCACCTAGCCGAACGAGCGGGAACGTAGGGGTAAGCACAGGAGCCAGGCAACCCAGCTTGGCCAAAACTTAAGTCATATAGATGCATATAATGGTGTATAAAAGGTTCATGCGGAAGTGCCACACATGTTTTGGGCCTGAGGCCCGTTTTATATAAACTTCTGATAAAGAAGCCCCCATGTATGATGAGCGCGGGTGGCGCGTCAAGTATGTGCGGAAAATGCACAAGCAAGCCCCTAAGGGCTTGGGAGAAGAAAGGTAGGGAGAGGGAGCGAAATCCCGGACAGCTAATGTGAAAAAATAAAAATAAAAATAAAAAGGGGACAGAGGAAGGAGACGAACACGGAGTCCGGCGCTAGGCGTAGAATCTTTGTAGGCGTGCTGCATTCCATGGGTTCGGCTCGAGTCGGTTGTCCGATGCGTTTCGCAGACGGTACGCTCCACCAGTCAATACTTGGTCGATTATCAAGGGACCCTCCCATTTGGGCTTTAGTTTGTCCTTTTTCTTGTCCGGCAGGCGTAGAACTAGTTCGCCAATGTTATAAGCTTTGGCCCGTACTTCTCTGCTTTGATATCTTCGAGCCTGCTATTGATAGAATGCGGAACGAGCATTTGCCACGTCGCGCTCCTCCTCCAATGCGTCCAATCTGTCCTGCCGATCGAGCTCAGCTTCTCTTTCTTCGTACATGCGCACTCGAGGTGAGTCATGAATTATGTCACATGGCAGTACTGCCTCTGCGCCGTATACCATAAAAAATGGTGTGAATCCGGTACTGCGATTCGGCGTGGTCCGCAGCCCCCAGAGTACGGAGTCAAGCTCCTCTACCCAGTGCGTGTTAGATTCTTTGAGGGATCGCACTAGTCTGGGTTTGATGCCGCTCATAATGAGACCGTTGGCTCGCTTGAATTGACCATTGGTTTGAGGGTGATAGACTGAAGCATAGTCGAGCTTAATGCCCAAGTTTTTGCACCAGACTTTAACTTCTCGGCCGTGAAGTTTGTGTCGTTGTCAGTTATGATGTTGTGGGGGACGCCGTAATGGTGTACGACCCCGGATATGAAGTCTATCACCGGTCCGGATTCGGCCGTCTTTACAGGCTTGGCCTCTATCCATTTGGTGAATTTGTCCACCAAGACTAGCAGATATTTTTGCTTGTGGGTTCCTCCTTTAAGGGGTCCAACCATGTCAAGCCCCCAGACCGCAAAAGGCCAGGTAATGGGTATAGTTTGTAGGGCGGTAGGCGGCATGTGGCTTTGGTTGGCGAATAACTGGCAACCGACGCATCGCTGCACTAAGTCCTGAGCGTCTGCCCGGGCCATTGGCCAATAAAATCCAGTACGGAAGGCCTTGCTTACAAGGGCCCGGGCTGCGGCGTGGTGCCTTCCAAGTCCGGCATGAATTTCAGCCAGAAGGTCTCGCCCTTCCTCTTTGGAGATACACCTTTGAAGGACTCCGGTTGTGCTTTTCTTATAAAGCTTACCCTCGTGGACTTTGTAGGCTTTAGATCGCCGCACTGTGCAGTGGGCCTTGTTTTGGTCCTCGGGAAGTTCCTGCCTAGTTAGGTAGGCTAGGAATGGTTCTGTCCACGGGGCAATGACTGCCATTGTTGTGTGGGCTGACGGTGTTGTTTCGTTGGCGGAGCCACCGACTGTGTCAGAGTGTTCGGTGAGGGGCAGTGCAGTTGTGTCCGGGCTATTGTTTCCGGACTCTCCCTCCCATGATACGGATGGCTTGAACAGCCTCTCTAGGAAGATGTTGGGAGGGACAGCATCGCGCTTGGCGCCGATGCGTGCCAACACGTCTGCTGCCTGGTTATTCTCCCGGGCTATGTGATGAAATTCGAGCCCCTCAAACTGAGCTGACATCTTTAAGACGGCGTTGTGGTAAGCTGCCATTTTCGGATCCTTGGCGTCAAAGTTTTCATTTATTTGGGATATTGCTAGGTTTGAATCCCCGCGGACCTCTAGGCGCTGAATGCCCATGGAGACTGCCATCCGGAGACCATGTAGAAGGGCCTCGTATTCGGCTGCGTTGTTGGAATTCATGTACATTATCTGAAGTACGTATTGGACTGTATCTCTGGTTGGGGACATCAGAACAACGCCAGCCCCCAGGCCAGCCAACATTTTGGAGCCGTCGAAGTGCATGATCCAGTTGGAGTATGCGCCGTACTCTTTAGGCAGCTCGGCTTCAGTCCATTCGGCGATGAAGTCGGCCAAAACCTGCGACTTAATAGCTCGCCTTGGCTTGTAAGTTATGTCGAACGGGAGGAGCTCGATGGACCATTTGGCAATCCGGCCCGTTGCATCACGGTTGTTTATAATATCATTAAGAGGTACTTTGGATGCCACTGTTATTGAACACTCTTGAAAATAGTGTCGCAGCTTCCGGGATGCCATGAACACCGCGTATGCTATCTTTTGATAATGCGGGTACCGTAACTTGCATGGAGTTAGGACAGTGGACACGAAGTAAACTGGTTTTTGGAGAGGGAACTTGTGTCCATCCGTTTCTCGTTCGACGACGAACACCACGCTTACAACTTGATGGGTTGCCGCGATGTATAATAGCAATGGTTCGCCCGTGTTGGGCGCGGCCAGGACCGGATTTGTTGCAGGTATGGCTTTTATTTCTTCGAGTCCGGCCGTGGCGGCATCCGTCTACTTGAAGTGTTCGGTGCGCCACAGGAGGCGATAGAGGGGTAATGCCTTTTCTCCTAAGCGGGAGATAAAGCGGCTTAGAGCCGCCACGCATCCTGTCAATTTTTGTATTTGTTTGAGGTCTTTTGGGGTATCCAACTGTGACAGAGCTCGGATCTTAGCTGGGTTTGCTTCAATTCCACTACCGGGTACGATGAAGCCCAAGAGCTTTCCGGCTGGTACGCCGAAAACGCATTTTTCCGGGTTGAGCTTAATGTCATATGTTCGGAGATTGTCGAACGTGAGCCTCAAGTCATGTACTAGAGTATCGACGTGTTTGGTTTTGACGAACACGTCATCTACGTATGCTTCAACTGTTTTGCTGATCTGGTTGGCCAGACATGTCTGAATCATGCGCTGATATGTTGCGCCGGCATTTTTGAGCCTGAAGGGCATTGTGTTGAAGCAGAATGGGCCGTATGGGGTGATGAATGCTGCTCTGGCTTGGTCTGACTCTGCCATCTTGATTTGGTGGTAACCAGAGTATGCATCGAGGAAACACAATGAGTCATGTCCTGCGGTGGCGTCGATGATTTGATCAATTCGGGGGAGTGGGAAAGGATCCTTTGGGCAGGCCTTATTTAGGTCATTGAAATCGACACATAGGCGCCAGGATTTGTCCTTCTTTGGTACCATCACCAGGTTTGCTAGCCAGTACGGATGTTTTATATCTCTGATGAATCCGGCTTCCAGTAGTTTTGCTAGCTCTTCTCCCATGGCTTGTCTCTTCGGTTCGGAGAAACGCTGCAGAGTCTGCTTAACGGGCTTAAACCCCTTTAGGATGTTCAGGCTGTGCTCAGCCAGCCTGCGTGGGATTCCTGGCATGTCTGAAGGGTGCCAGGCAAAAATGTCCCAATTTTCTCGCAGGAATTCTCTGAGTGCGGCATCTACATCGGGTTTTAGTTGTGCCCCGATGGAGGCCGTTTTTGTGGGGTCCGTTGGATGGACTTGGAATTTGACTATTTCGTCCGCTGGTTTGAAAGAGGTGGACTTGGATCTCTTATCTAGTATCACATCGTCCCTGTCCACCGTGGAGTGCAACGCAGTTAGTTCCTCGGCCGCTAGGGCTTCGGATAATGCCTCCAAGGCCAGTGCGGCTGTCTTGTTTTCGGTGCGGAGCGCTGTGTCCGGATCACTTGCAAGAGTGATGATTCTGTTGGGTCCGGGCATTTTGAGCTTCATGTACCCATAATGGGGTATGTCTTGAAAAATTGTAAATGCTTCTCGCCCTAGCAAAGCGTGGTATCCGCTGCTGAACGGGGCCACTTGAAATGTGACCTCCTCGGATCTGTAATTATCCGGCGTGCCGAACACCACATCCAGTGTGATTTTCCCTGAACAGCACGCTTCCCGGCTTGGTATTATTCCTCTGAAGGTTGTGTTGCTTCGCTCAATGCGGCTCCAGTCTATTTCCATTTTTCGCAGGGTTTCCTCGTAGATGAGGTTAAGTCTGCTGCCGCCGTCCATGAGTACCTTTGTAAGTCGGAAGCCGTCCACTATCGGACTGAGGACTAATGCAGCTGGTGCCCGGGCTGTCCGGAATTTAGGTTCGTCACTGGCATTAAAAGTAATGGCCGTATCACTCCATGGGTTTATTGTTGCTACTTGGTAGACTTCGGTAAGGTTCAGGGGCCAAGAAGTTTCCGAATTCGGAAGCTTGCTTTCTTGGACATTATTCAAAGAATCAGGCCTGCAGCCTGACTTTAGGTTCAGGACTTGGGCAACATCCTCCCCTCCACGGGTATCCGGCCTGGAGGGGTCGGGAATCCGGACACATCTGGTCCTTAGAGCGGGCGAAGATGCGCCACATTGTTCTTCCACCACTTCAACGTGGTGGGTGACCTGGGGAGAGTCGATCTCTCTCTGATCGGGTTTAAGCCCAATCTGGCCGTAATCTGTAGCGACTCCCAGGGCGGCAATGCGATCCAGGAGCTCATTCAGGGAAGAGAGCTCCATCGGATCTAACTGCTCGGCGAGTTCCGAGCTGATGTGAAGATTGCTTTCGCTGGCCCGAGAGGTCATCGTTGGCGCGGCGGCCGAACAGGCGGTCATCAAAAACCTGCCTAGCCGGAGAGTTTGGCCGACAGCCAAAGCTCTTTAGCAACAGCGTCGTCTTTAAAGACGGGGTGCGGCATCCTTCCTGACGGTGACGACACAGAGGAACTCCCAATGAAAGCACCAATGTCGGTGTCAAAACCAGCGGATCTCGGGTAGGGGGTCCCGAACTGTGCGTCTAGGCGGATGGTAACAGGAGACAAGGGACATGATGTTTTTACCCAGGTTCGGGCCCTCTCGATGGAGGTAGAACCCTACTCCTGCTTGATTAATATTGATGATATGGGTAGTACAAGAGTGGATCTACCACGAGATCGGAGAGGCTAAACCCTAGAAGCTAGCCTATGGTATGATTGTTGTTTGTCCTATGGACTAAAAACTCTCCGGTTTATATAGACACCGGAGAGGGCTAGGGTTACACAGAGTCGGTTACAATGGGAGGAGATCTTCATATCGTATCGCCAAGCTTGCCTTCCACGCCAAGGAAAGTCCCATCCGGACACGGGACGGAGTCTTCAATCTTGTATCTTCATAGTCCGGGAGTCCGGCCAAAGGTCATAGTCCGGCCATCAGAACACCCCCTAATCCAGGACTCCCTCAGTCAACCTAGAAGTTCCCATTAGCAAACCTAGATACGTGAAAGGCATCGTGCCAACGTCGCATCCCAGTAGCGAGGCCACTCTAGCACCTTCCTCATCAGACATGTTTATAGGAATGAGAGAGGACTTACTAAAATTAACACGCAAACCAGTTGACTCAACAAAAGTGACAAGCATCTCCTTGAAAGCAACTAGCTGATCATCGATCGCAGGCAGCACAATTAATGTGTCATCGGCATATTGCACTATTGGCTAATCATTGGAGTTGGTTGGGATTGGCAGAGAGAATATTCCTGGAGCACATCTCGTTGACTACAGATTGCAATAAATCTACTGCAATCACAACGAGCAACGGTGATAGTGGATCCCCCTGACGCACTCCCGTTCTGCAGACAAAATGATTTCCTGGCACGCCGTTGAGAAGCACAAAAGAAGATCCCATTGACAAAATACTATTGATCCATTGAGTCCACCGGGAGTCAAAGCCCTTGCATTGCAAAATTATCAGAATTAGGTCATGCTCAATTGTGTCAAAGGCCTTCGTAAAATCCAACTTTAGGAGGACAATGGGCCGCTTGGAGGCTTTGCATTGGTGTATATACTCGAAACACCATGCTAGGCAATCTTGAATAGAACGACACCGAAGAAAACCATATTGATTTCGGTGGATGCAATGTAGGATCACTTTCTGAAGTCGGTTTGCAAGCAGCTTTGTCAAAAATTTCAAGCACGTGTTGGTCACTGAGATTGGCCGAAAATCTCCGACAACTTCAGGGCTTAGCTTTTTAGGTATCAGAGTAATTAATGAGGTATTAAGACATTCCAAGTTGCACCTCCCCTCATAAAACTCCTTGAAAAGTTGCATGAAATCCTCCTTTAGAATTGGCCAACACCTCTTTAAGAACAGACCAGAAAAACCATCGGGACTAGGAGCACGGTCCGGTGGCATGTTCTTAATGACAACATCAACCTCGGAATCAGTGAAAAGCTGGGAAAGATCCTCAAGGCCATCAACTCTCGCAATTAATGTGTCCAAATCAAAACCCATGCGAATTCCTTTTGCATTGCCCATTCTTTGATTAAAATCAGACCAAAACATGCTCGCAAGTTGTTGGTGATCCGAGACCACATCACCATAAGCATTCTTGAGTGAAGAAATTGTGTTTCTCCTATATCTTTCCGTGGCCATGGCATGGAAAAACTTCGAATTTTCCTCGCCAACTTTAATGTTGCGTATAGTACAACGTTACTTCCAATATACATATTGCCAATGTAGAATATCCTCCAAATGCAATTTCACAATTCGCCTGAAATTAAACTCCGGCCTTGACAAAGGCCTAATCTCATCCAGCCCATCAAAGTAGAGGATCACTTTGTTGCAATCAGAAATTAACGCCTTAATTGTGGACAAATTCATGTGCCGTTTCTTGAGTGTATACCTTAGCGCTTTGAATTTAGAGGAAATATTTAGGGCAGCCGATTGTCTGGCCATTGATTTTCTCCAAACTTGTGCTACACAGTCATAAAAACTAGGCAAGTCAATCCAATAATTTTCAAAACGAAAGATTCTAACCTTAGGGATAGCAGTAGCAATCGAGACCACACACGCAACATGATAGGAGGCCGTGCGTGCAAGGGGGAAAACTAGCATGTTTGGATGATCCGTGGTCCATGCAACTGAGGTAAAAAACCAATCAATCTGTTCAAGTAAAGGATCAGTTTGCATATTCGACCAAGTAAATTGCCGTCCCTTAATTGGTAACTCAATGAGACCCAGGTGGCCAATCACTTCATTAAACAGAAAGATATCGCTAACATTACCCCCAGGTAGGTTTCGATTTTCCAACGACCGCATGAAATTGAAGTCACCCAACAACCACTTATCATCACAGTTAATCTCAAGATTATATAACCATTGCACAAAATCATCCCGGGATAGGCCCTGGCACGGACCATAAACTGACACGAGAGTCCAAACTTCAGAGGTATGCTTAGATCGGAATTCCCTAATAATACCAAAATGTCTTGCCTCAATTAATTTTACTTCAAAGAAATAAGAATTCCAAATGATGATCATACCGGCCGAAGCACCCACCAAAGGCACATAAGAAAAATTATCAAAACGCCGTGGACAGAATTTCCTAATGAACCTATGATCAATATGCATGCACTTCGGTTCTTGCAGACAGACAACCAAACAACCACTTTCATCAATCTTTTGCTTAACCGCTAATTGTCGTGCTTCAGAATTAAGACCACGCATGTTCCAACACAACAGTTTCCAGTCTCTAAACCCTGTCTGATTCATTACAAACCAAAATAAAAAGCATCGAAAGTAGATCATGTAATGACCTACACTGACCAACTAAACAGGGGAGATATAGTCCAAACAGGAAACAGAGGAATAGATAGATGGCGTTTAAATCGGTATGCCATAAACCATAAAGTCGTCCGGTGCAACTAATCATCTGAACCCTTGCTGCTGGTGGAGGTAGAAGGAGCGGCCTCAAGCTTGTCCTTGGAGATCTTCTCTGGAGCAATGCGCAAACGTGCCCCTATACGCTGAAGATCAGAAACCGGCATTGGTGGAGGCACTAACTTATCCTCCGACTGAGCTGAGCTTGTTCGACGCCTCTTGAAAGAACACTGGGTCTTGACCTGTCGGGGGCCTCTGCTTGGAGACCTATGATAGCCATGCCGTAGCGCACTTAGGCGTGCACTGCAGCGCACCTCTGTGTCAACCACAACCTTAGCAGATTTTGGCTTCCGGCCATGCTTGGTATTAACTTTAGGTATTGCAGAGAACTCAAATGACTCACTGACAGGTTCAGAGAGATCATCAAAGCAGGGCGCTCGAGCAACAGGCCTCTTAACTGGAGCAACCTCGCGTGGAAAGCAGAGTGTGTGTTCAGGTGCAGGCTGCAAAGATAGGCTGACTTCTGTCCCATTAAAGCAAATATCCCAAGAGCTCTTAGATAGTAGCAGAGAACCAAGATCAGTCTTGAACACACACTTTGGTATATCAGCAGAGAAGATAGCTGGCATAAACTTGTTGAAAGTCCGCTGCCATTGCATCACAGGTGGCAGAACAGGGCCAAAAACAGTGAGGACTTGGCCAACATGGAGAGGAGGCTGCATCGGGATAGCAGGTTGCTGCAAGATCACTAAGTCCTGAACTGGCTGAGCATTAACAGAATCATCTGAAACCTGTAGAATGATAGATTCCTGGGACTGATTCACATCAACCTGATTTTCCTCCACAATCTCCTGCTGCTTATTCAGATCATCATGAGGGGCCTCCTAGTGGTGTGGTTCATTATCCTGCGGTGGAGGTGGCAGCTCATCCCAACCAATTTCAGGATATTCAGGCATAACCCAGTTGTGGCTATTAAACTGCAGATGCCCAGGGAGTGGGTGAGGGTTGCCATCAAAGGGCATCGGATCCTCGTCCAGAGGCAAAATATCAGCAAAATCAGTAGAGAAGATGTATATGGGAGCAGACCAAGAAATGCGAGAACCTCCAAAATCAGCAAACTCCCGATAGACCACATCACGCGGCACTAATGTAGTTGTTGGAAAAGAAACATACGCCAAGTACGAACCAGAAGTGGGTCATCCTGGTGCCAGTGATGGAAATGACCAAAGGTACCAATTGCATCTGCAATATACTATGTACGCCTATAATCCAGGGGTATTCCAACAATCATAACCCAACCCCTACAAAAACCCTGGATAGCTCTGAAATTGATTCCTTCATCATGTGGCACGAATCTAACAAATCTATCAATGTCCAGCTCAAACGGAGGATGATCTACCAAAGCCTGCCTAGCAACGGGACTACAGAAATGGAAATGTCCAACTCCTTGGATCCAGGGCTGAGCATCAAGAACAGTGCGGCCAAGATTGTTAACAATAAAATCACTGACCATATTTCTGAAGATAGCAACTTCTTCAGGCAGGGGAGCTGGCTCGACGATGGCAATGGCATATTCCTCATGCTGACGATCCAGAGCCATGGCAGGAGAGAAGAAGGTGCGTAAAAGCCGCTGCAGGCCACCATCGATGATCTCGAAACCCGGCGGGACGAGAGGCGTGGGGTCGAGGGTGAAGGTAGTCATTGCTGGATGTAGTGAAGAAGCTGATGGCAGCGTAGGAGCCGCGGTGGATAATGACGAGACTAAGCTGGGCGATGGTGGCGATGTAGGTCGTGGTGGCGTGATGGGCGGTGGCTCGGCAGGCAATGGTGGAGGAGATGATGGTGTTGCAGGCGTGATGGGACTTGGCAAAGACCCAACTTGGCTAGCCGCGAGGGAAACCGAGGCGTCAGGCAAGGAAATCTCAGCTGACCGGCCCAGGGAAGTAGGATTGACCCACGTGACCCACTTGTAAGTCGGGGAATGCGCAGCGTCGGATCATCCTTTGGCACGGTGGCCCAGGCGAAAGCATCTACGGCATCGTATTGGATTGGTGCATGAATTGGTGTAATGCAACATAGATAAACAATTCTGACATTTCCAAACCTTGAATACAATATCATCAATGAGGTCATTAAATTGAGCAGCCTCCTCAGTAATATCCGGTAGATGGTCATCCATAACAGCCGTAGCAGAATTCCAACTCTGGCAACGGAAAAATCCAAAAGATCCTGAGACGGTTGGGCCATAACAGGCAGGGTCGTGACAGATTCGCCCAAGGCTGGAGGGGCACTGTGGGCAATCAAGCCAGGTTGGGCTGGGGGCCCATTCTGGGCCATGCGTCCATGTTGGGCTGGAGAGTACGGTGCAACATGATCACGTGTGATGGAAACATGTGGTACATGCTCAATTCGAAGCAACTGGGTGGGTGTAGATCCAGATCTAACGGCGGTGTTCCTGGTAGGGACGTTGATCGCCCCGAAAGAGATGGACGGCGTCGCCACCGTCCACTGGAGTTCAGTCACCGACGGTGGGGGCACGATCACTTTTCCACGTGGATGCACGACGTAGCCAGCATCCGAAACCGTATCAACACATGACTGTGAAGCATGGTACCTATAACCCTTGCATGCAGGATATTGCTGGAACGTGGCGAAACAAAGCTTCTTCCTCAATGATGAACTCAATCTAAAATAAGATTTAGCTGGACGTTTACGCATGGCTAGCAACCCCAAAGTGGCACGCTTCTTAGAAGGACCCACAAGAATCCACTCAGCGTCACACTCCTTCTTCCAGATCTTAAATTCATGGATCCAATTAGGGCCACCATTCCCCCAAAGATGAAAGTAGCATTTGAATTGTGGACACGCAAACGATATCAATTGGAGAATGCAGAGGCCAACTTGCTTGCAAGAGACAAAAAAGGAGAATACCTTGTCTCGGATGATTTGTACCGAAAATTCAATTGCCGAACCCCCAATCGCTGATTCCAAAGCAACCACCACAGAATCATCATTAAGACAGAATATATGTCTGCTGATAGACACCACCATAATGAAATGGCCCGTGTCATCCGTGGAATGAATAGATCTCCCACAATGATTGAAAACCTTGTCCACAAAGATGGCGCCCGCCGAGAAATCCAAGTCCAACGTTGATCCACCAGAGGAGCCCATATGAAATGGGTATAGCCATGTAGATCAGGAGCCGCCGAAGAAGATGGGTGGAGGGGAAACACAAATCACTGGCTAGAAGAGTAGATCACCGGAAAACCTAGGCCGGAGGTGGGAGGGGGAGTGGGGGGTGGAGAGCCATTGGAGTAGATCGTTTACCGCTTGATGACTTCGAGTCGAGGGCAGGTACTCACAAGCCGCTTCACGAGCCCGAAGTAGCTGCTTGGAATCAGCTCGGCGGGCCATAGCCAGATAATTAAATCCTTCATGGCTAGTTCGGCCGCCTTATGCAGTTCGATCAGCTACTTCAGCTGATCGGCAATGGCACTAGATAATTCGGCGCCAAATACTGCGACAAGAAGAGCTTATCCACAATGTTCATTTCTTCGGCTCGGTAGAATTGGGTGGCATCAGATATGCTGCGTGGCAGCTCTGCAAATACCCCTGGAGAAATCCGAACTCAGAATTAGAAACATGATTTTCTCCTCAAATACTTGCTTTACATGGAAAAAGCCTTACCCTCGCGATCTTCCTCGCCTCCTAGATCTCCTGCAGGGCACCTTGGGTTTCCCCCTAGGCATCGCGTGCGGCCTGATGAGCCTTGGTGAGTTTGGATTCTTTCTCCGTTAAACTCTGCTCCAAGGTCTTGCATTTTTTTCACGGCCTCTTGAAGCTCTTGCTCAGCTTCAATAACCCTGGCCTCGTGCTTCTCACGAAGATCCTACTCTGCGGCTGCCTTTTTCTCGGCCTCGGCCACAGCCTTCTTAAGAGCCTCGACTTCAGTCATCGCCCCTAGAGCAAATCATGAAACATATTTTTATCATATTAAATATTCGTTCGCACTAAACACAAGCAAGGTTTTTGCATACCTTGTTTATCATCCAACTGCCTTTTCAACTGGCCAAGTTCTTCTTGGGCCTGCTCCAGATTCTGATTTAGTCCAGAGACTTCTGCAGTATGAGAGGCAACGGTCGCTATAGACGCCTGCTTCCAAAGAAAGAGAGAAAGATGACATAAAGTGAGCCTCCTGCGAACATACATTGGATCCTCTGTCCGGTTCTTTCTTTCACCGAACAGTGTATCAGGGGCCACTACCTATACTATGACACTCTTCGAAACCTCACAAGACATACCTCAAAGCCCGTTATAAGGCTGATGCAGGCTTCATTTAGTCCACTCTCCGCAGACTGGATCTTCTCAATCACCGCACCCATAAGGGCACGGGGTTCTTCAACGATGGAGGCGCTCTTTAGCGCCACTAGTAAAGTATCTGGCACCTCTGGTTGAACAGAGGTTGCCGATGGAACAGGCGCACCCCCTCTAGCCGAGGGAGGCTGCCTGCTTGATTTTGGAGCCGTACCAGTCTCCGGAATTGTGTCCGGCCGGGGGCCGAATTCGAGATAGCCCCCGTCGTCGACGTCCATGGGAGCCTTTTCTCCCGTGTGTCCGGCCCCTGAAGTTTGACCTCCGGGTGCTGCCTTGATGATCCCCCCTTCTTGTCCTGGGTCCCTCTACGATGATACCTTGGTGTCGTTCACGTGTTTTGCGGAAGGGGCCTTTGGGGGCGTCTCGCTGTCCATAGCATCCGAACCCAATAAATCATCTGATGAGGATCGTTCGGTGCGGGACCTCGTCGGACTACAAAAAGTATGGCTCAATGATTAAAACGCCATGCCATAGTGAGTCCGGATGCATAAATGTGTTCAGATTTTATATACTCACGAGTTCACCAGGGGCTGGGCCCTGGGATCCCACTCCGGGCTGTTGTCGGTGGCGGCGGTGGACTCCTCCGGAGGAGGAGTTTTTTCCTTCTTAGGCGACTCGGCCTCCAAGGATGTGGAGGCCGCCCTTTTCTTTCTCCCCCCCATTGGGGATTCGTCTTCCTCCTCTTCCTCGTCCTCTTCGGAGGAAGAACAGGCATTGGAGTCTTCGTATATTGTGTTCAAAGTGCCACGGCGACGGAGGCCACCCCTGGTCTTTTTGGCCTCCTTCTCGGCCTTCTTTTTCGGCGCCTTGTAAGGCGCCGGGACCAGCATCTTCTTCAGAAGTGGGCCGGCCGGTTCTTCTAGCAGTGGGGCCGGACAGTAGATCTGCCCCGCCTTCTTCGTCCAGCCCTAAGAGAGTTGTGGAAAACACATTAAGCATTTCCCTTGGGTTATGCGAATAAGACGTATGACTTGGCAAGATACAATGGCTGACCGAACTTGCAGGACGGGATAGTTGGTACCCGCGGTCCTCGGCGAAGTCCGGCCATGATTTGTCAGACTTAAAAAGCACCTTCCAGATGTCCTTGTGCAAGGAGCCAAAGAGCTCTAGCAGGGTTTGGTGCTTGGCCGGGTCAAATTCCCATAAATTGCAAGCCCGATGTTGACAAGGAAGGATCTGGCGAAATAACATCACCTGGACTACATTGACAAGTTTGATATTCTTGTCTTCCATATCCTTGACGCACGTCTAGAGTGCCGACAGCTCGTTGAGCGAAGACCAGTTCAGGCCCTTCTTGGGCCAGGACGTAAGCCGCAGGGGGGCTCCGGATCGGAATTCAAGAGCAACGGACCATTCCATGCCACGCGGCTCAGTGATGTAAAACCACTGCCGCTTCCACTCTTTGAGGGAATCATTGAAAGTACCTATTGGCCATGTGACATTTGGCATCTTGCTCACCATGGCACCTTCGCACTCGGCGTGCTCGCCACTCACTACCTTGGGCTTCACATTAAAGATCTTCAGCCATAAGCCGAAGTGTGGCGAGATGCGGAGAAAGGCCTCGCACACGATGATGAATGTCGAGATGTTGATGAAGGAATTGGGGGATAGATCATGAAAATTGATCCCGTAGTAATACATGATGCCGCAAACGAATGGGTGGAGGGGAAACCCTAGCCTGCGGACAAAATGAGGGAGGAATACAACCCTCTCGTGGGGTTCCGGAGTAGGGACGATTTGTCCCGCTGTTGGAAGATGGCGGCTGATTTTCTTGGCTAGATACCCGGCCTCCCGAAGCTTTTTGATATCCTTCTCCCGAATGGTAGAGGCCATCCATTTGTGTCCTGCTCCGGATCCGGACATTTTTGGAAGGCCTTTGTGGGCGGAGAAGACAAACGCTTGGGCGCTGGGGCTCGAGCGAGGGGGAATGGATGAGCAGAGGAAGAAGAAGGCATGGGTGAAAAAGGGGAGTCCTTATCTCCTTATAAAGGCAGCAGGGATCCTGCGCCTCCCCACTTGCCCGGTAAACTCGCTTATTTCCCAAGCACCGCATTGATGGCGCGATTGGGTTACCCACACTCGTATTGATGAGAATCACGTGATAAGGGGACACGATCTTTGCTTCGACAAGAAGTGCCGATAAAACCGCCTCGCGATATGCGAGGTAGCTAGTTGAGAAAAACAGTTCGAATAATGACTGGGCCATGGCATAATGTCGCGCTGTGAAACATTGTCAGCAGACTAGATTTGTGGAATATTGTACTCTCTATGGCGGTATGTGGAATTTGTTTTGCAGAGCCGGACACGATCCTTGTGTTCAAAATCTTCTATGGAGTATTAGGAGAAGGAACCCGCCTTGCAATGCCGAAGACAATCTACGCGCCGAACTCATCGTCATTGAAGCCTGGTTCAGGGTACTGAGGGAGTCCTGGATTAGGGGGTCCTCGGACAGCCGGACTATGTACTTGTGCCGGACTGTTGGACTATGAAAATACAAGATTGAAGACTCCGTCCCATGTCCGGGTGGGACTCGCCTTTGCGTGGAAGGCAAGCTTGCTAATTTGGATATGTAGATCTCCTTCTCTGTAACCGACTCTATGTAACCCTAGCCCCCTCCGGTGTCTATATAAACCGGAGGGTTTAGTTTGTAGGACAAGAATGATCATAATCATAGGCTGGCTTCTAGGGTTTAGCCTCTACGATCTCGTGGTAGATCAACTCTTGTAATACTCATATCATCAAGATCAATCAAGCAGGAAGTAGGGTATTACCTCCATCGAGAGGGCCCGATCCTGGGTAAACATTGTGTCACCCACCTCCTATTACCATTAGCCTTAGACGCGCAGTTCGGAACCCCCTACCCGAGATCCGCCGGTTTTGACACCAACAGGGGGCACCCCTAGCACACCCCAAGACAATTGCCTAGCCGTGTGTGGCGCCCCCTCCATCGTTTACTCCCATGGTCATATCTTCATAGTGCTTAGGTGAAGCCCTGCGCAGATCACTTCACCATCACCATCGTGCTGACGGAACTCATCTACTACCTCGACAACTTGCTAGATCAAGAAGGCGAGGGACGTCACCGAGCTGAACGTGGGCAGAACTCGGAGGTGTCGTACGTTCGGTACTAGATCGGTCGGAGCTAGAAGAAGTTCGACTACATCAACCGCGTTGTCAAACGCTTCCGCTTATGGTCTACAAGGGGTACATAGACACACTCTTCCTCTCGTTGTTATGCATCTCCATGGATAGATCATTGTGTGTGCGTAGAATTTTTTGTTTTCCATGCAACGTTTCCCAACACAACAAAGATAGGCTCAACGAGCAATGGTTCTTGGGGAGCAGCACATTCTTTGCGTGAAGACTTTGAAGATTTTGTCTTCAACTTCTTGGAGGGAGCAGCATCAGAAGTATCATGGTGCTTCCTCTTACTGGCTTCAGCCTCAGCCGGCTTAGTCTTCTTCTGCTCAAAAGCTATTGAAGGGACCTTTGGCTTCGAGCCAGTCATACTGGCACGGAAGATAAGTTTTTCCTGCCTTGGGGTTTCAGGTTCAGCTTCAGCAGGCTTCTTCTTTTCTTGGTAGCCAGCTTGGGGTCGATGCCTCAACACCCAAGAGCCTTTCTCTTCATAGCCTCATTGTGAGCCTAGACGCATTTCTCAGAATAATATTTCATGCGCTCACGAGAGCCTTTGGCTTCCTCACATTTCTTCTTGAACTGAGCCTTGAGGTCAATCATCATTCGCTTGAAGTTTTGAACATCAACAACACTAGGCTTTGCCATATACTTCTTGAACTGGGCCTTCTCATAGTCAATTTTGTTTTTTAGCTCAACAATTTTCTGAACAATAGCAAGTTCCTTGGCTATGCTGCCCTGAAATGTGACACTGATGTCAATGGGCAGTTGCAGATCATCAATGGTGAGAGTAGGATCTTCAAACCATACATCAATGAAATTATTGAGAATATATGCATCAAAGAGAGGCAAATCCTTGAAGATTTCGGCCTCCTGCTTGCTCTTGATGAGCATTTCCAGAGCATCATCAGCAAGATCTTCATCGCTTGACAGATATATAACATTCTCTTCATTTTGCAGAATGCTAGCAGGGGTGAGGTCATGTCCAAAAATCTTCTTGGGCTTCTTGGACTTCTTGGAGATGCAGGATTGATCCTCAGGCAACACACTGGATTCAGGAGGTGCAGATTGCAATAGCTTCACTCTTGAAGCTTTTACAGCAGTAGAAGGCTTTGAAGCTTTAGAATTCTTCTTTGGCTTTGGAGGCTCAGGAGCATCCTCATGTTCCTCTTCACCAACAGCCTCTTCGATAGTCGCCCTTTGGGCAGCAATGTGGGAGAGAAGCCCATCGAAGCTATTGAAGGGGCCAATTATATTCGCATCGGCTTCATGACTGCCATCTGGCCTTGGAGCTGCTGGACCAGGGTTGAAGTCAATCCCTAGGTCCTTCTTGTTCTGTACAACAAAAGCTCTTGTAAACTGAAGGTTTTGCTCAAACAATTCATCTTCATGACACCATCAGAGACTGGAGGCGTCGGCATTCTTAGGTCGTGGTCCTCTCACCATGCAATGATAGAAGCCCTTTGCAATGGCTTCAGCCTTCGTTTAGGGATGCAACTTCTTATACACAATATCGGCCCATGGTGGCCTCACAATATTCTTCTTTGCATACTCATTTGTGACGAAGTTGTACATAAACCATTGCTCTACCTATCTTCGAATCCATTGGACTCGAGTCTTGTGTTCACCATAGGTTTTCTCTGGGTCAGACTTTTATTGCTCATAGATATCTGGTGGCAGGCCTAAAGCAGTGTTGTCCCGGTGCTGCCTACCACCCTTCTTTGCAGATTTTCCACCAACCATTGGATTCAGAATGAAAGGCTTCACAACTCTGTTTGGCTTCAATCTGCTGGTTAAACAAGAGTTGGCTTCTGGTGATTCAACGTGATGTTGTAAGAACTCTGCAAATGAATGCAGACTATGAGAACCAAGGGATTCTCCCATGGACATGTACCTGTGACAACATTAGAGATGCGAGGGAAGGGTAAGAGGTCATATGCATTCTCAAAAGATTTTGAAGATAAATCAGTTTGAAGACATTGACCTCATAGTGTGAAGACATTCACTTATCAATGTGAGTTGGTTCCAGATTTGTACGAATCCATGAATAAGTACAAGTGAGGAATCTAACTAGTTGTGATACATACGTGAACATACTTGCAAGTTATGATATGCAGAAATAGAAAGATATAGATTTGGAAGTGTAGAAACAACTTTTGGAAGATGTGGACAGTCCAACGGATTAAATAAATGATGAAAAGCGAGTCTTATTTACCACACGACGAACTGCTAGACAAGGTGGAAGGAGGCTGAGTAGTGCAATCTCCCACGCCCTAACTTGGCGGTGGAAGACACCTATGGTAGCGGTGGAGAAGATGATGTCCACGACCGGCGTGAAGACGTCGTCGGAGAGGTTGCGGCAGCAAAGCACTTCGTCTCTGGCATTGACTGAGGCTAGCGGTGGCGCTAGGGTTTGAGCAAGACGGCGAGGGGGAGAAGAGATAATGACCACGAGGGGAGAAGTATTTATAAGGAGGAGGGCGGCGCAGTGCAATTACACAGGTGCCCCTAGCAGTTCACATCTGAAGGACACGTGGAAGGCATGCAACTTATTGAAGGTTGAGCCACGTCCCCATGAGCGCCTGGTTTGTCGGGTGGTCATTCCGGCTTCTCCTGTATTCAGGCAAAAAATATAAGAACATTAAAACCAGTTTTAAATGTGTGTCTCTGTATCTTCAGCTGAGAAGGACACAATGAAGACATTTGACACGTGTCAACAGAATGCATATGAAGAGACAGAGAGAATTTGAGGGATAAGCACAGAAGGGGTTAGGGTCCGATCACATTCACTTAGTTCAGAAAATAGCAACTTGAATACATAGCTATACGTGAATGCTGTGGAGGACAAAACACATATGCATATATATCAGTGAGGACCAAATCAACATTGCAAAGATAAACTATGAAGTCAAACCAATGTTGAAGACAAACCAATAATGAAGATAAAGCAATCAAGACGCCAAAGAAAATTCTTCAAGAAAGGTTAGTGGTGGCATTACCCACCGTATAGGAAATATTAGACACAGACACGGTGCACAATTATCGTGGCGCTCCGAAGTCAAATTTTGCATTAGTGTATTCACACTTAGCGGGTAAGTCTTCATGAATTGAAGATATACGTTACTTCATGTGTTGTGCACCTAAGTCATCAATATGCATAAGCGTTAGGATGTGTGTCCATTCACAGGACATTTGAGGATTCTAAGATATTTAGCTCACACCGCAGCTTGCAAAACCTTTTCTCATCCAAGGGCTCTGTGAAGATATCTACCAATTTCTCTTCAGTGTTGACGTGAATGATATCAATTTCCTCCTTCATAACATGATCTCTGAGAAAGTGATGATGGATCTGAATGTGCTTTGTCTTCGAATGCTGAACTGGATTGTTGGCAATCTTGATGGCGCTTTCATTGTCGCAGTAGAGTGGCACATGATTCATGTTCATGCCATAATCCTTGAGAGTTTGCTTCATCCAGAGAAGATGAGCACAACAAGATCCAGCAGCAATGTATTCAGATTCAGCAGTGGAGAGTGATATACAGTTCTACTTCTTTGAAGACCAATAGACATGAGATCGTCCAAGAAAGTGACATGTACCTGATGTGGGCTTGCGATCAATCTTGTTACCAGCATAATCAACATCTGAGAATCCAACTAGATAAAACTCTAAGCCCTTTGGATACCATAATCCTTGCATTGGGGTGTGAACCAAATATCAAAGAATTCGCTTCACCGTGAGGTGATGCGATTCCTTTGGTGTCGCTTGGAATCGGGCACACATGTAAATGCTAAGCATTATATTTGGCCTATATGCACATAAGTACAATAAAGAACCAACCATGGAGTGGTATACCTTTTGGTCGAACTCTTTACCATTGTCGCCGGGGCCCAATTGGCCTTTGGTTGGCATTTGCGTCGTGTATCCTTTGTAGTCTTGCATTCCAAACTTCTTCAAGCAATCTTTGAGGTACTTTTCTTGTGATATAAAGATGCCTTTTCTCTGTTGACAGATTTGAAGACCAAGAAAGAATTTCAGCTCTCCCATCATGGACATCTGATATTGCTCTTGCATCATATGCCCAAACTCATCACTGTGTCTCTTATTTGCGCGGCCGAAAATAATGTCATCCGCATAGATTTGGCAAACAAACAATTATCCATCATATGTCTTCGTGAAGAGAGTGGGATCTAGCGAACCAGGTTTGAAGCCTTTGCTCTTTAGGAAGTCTTTGAGTGTGTCATACCAAGCGCGAGGAGCTTGTTTGAGGCCATACAGTGCCTTGTTGAGTTTGTTGACCATATCAGGATGCTTTGGATCTTCAAAACCAGGAGGTTGAGCTACATATACTTCTTATTCAATTTTGCCGTTGAGGAAGGCACTCTTCACATCCATTTGGTACAGAAGAATGTTGTTGTGGTTAGCATAGGCTAGCAGTATACGAATGGCTTCAAGCCTAGCCACAGGAGCAAAGATTTCATCAAAGTCAATTCCTTCCACTTGTGTGTAACCTTGGGCAACGAGGCTAGCTTTGTTTCAGACAACTTGACCATGCTCATATTGTTTATTGTGATAGATCCATTTGGTGCCAATAATATTGTACCTGCGAGGATCATGACATTTGACTAGCTCCCAGACATTGTTCAGCTCAAACTGTTGAAGCTCTTACTACATAGCTTGAATTCATTCAGGTTCCATGAATGCTTCGTCAACTTTCTTGGGTTCAGATATAGAGATAAATGCAAAGTGTCCACAGAAGTTTGCTAGCTGAGTTGCTCTTGAGCGAGTGAGAGGACCAGGTGCATTGATAATGTCGATGATCTTCTCAATCTATACTTCATTGGTCA
This sequence comes from Triticum dicoccoides, assembly GCF_002162155.2. NCBI lineage: Eukaryota > Viridiplantae > Streptophyta > Magnoliopsida > Poales > Poaceae > Triticum > Triticum dicoccoides. The sequence goes on along the minus strand of NC_041391.1, from coordinate 466,698,038 downwards.
TGCGAGGATGGGATGGGCGAAGACTTTGCTCTTGTTGATTGTCATATGCAGCTTCAGCATTGTCTTCATGTTGATTAGGTGCTGAAATGATGATTTCTTCTTCATCATGTTCCTCGGTGGGTATGATTTCTCCAGTACCCATATGCTTGATAGATTCACTAGGAGAGGCTTCATCTAGCACATTTTGCAGGTGCTCTCTTTGTGAGCCATTAGTCTCATCAAACCGCACATCTACAGTTTCAACCACTTTATAGTGAAAGAGGTTGAAGATTCTATAGGTGTGTGAATCCTTTCCGTAACCAAGCATAAAACCTTCATGTGCTTTTGGTGCAAATTTTGAAGTGTGATGTGGATCCTTGATCCATCACCTGGCACCAAAGACCTTGAAATAGCTAACGTTTGGCTTCTTACTAGTTAGGAGTTCATAGGATGTCTTCTTGAAGAACTTATGAAAATAAACTCTGTTGATGATATGGCAAGCAATATCAATGGCTTCAGGCCAGAACTTTCTTGAAGTCTTGTACTCATCAAGCATCGTGCTTGCCATCTCAATGAGGGTTATGTTCTTGTGATCCATGATGCCATTCTGCTGAGGTGTGTATGAAGCAGAGAACTCATGTGTGATGCCCAATGTATCAAGATAAGTGTCGAGGCCAGTGTTCTTGAATTCTGTGCCATTGTCACTCCTGATGTGCTTCATCTTGATGCCATAATTGGTCATGGCACAATTGGCGAAGCGTCTGAAGACATCCTGCACTTCAGTCTTATAGAGAATTATGTGCACCCAAGTGTATCTTGAATAATCATCAACAATAGCAAAGCCATAGAGATGTGCAGTGGTAGTAACAGTAGAGTAGTGAGTAGGGCCAAATAATTACATGTGAAGTAGCTCAAAGGGGCGTGATGTAGTCATGATTGTCTTCGAGGGATGCTTGGACCTAGTAATCTTCACAAGCACCACATAAATGATCCTTCTTGAAGTTCACGCCCTCGATGCCAATGATATGCTTCTTCTTCATGAGAGTGTGCAAGTTCCTCATTCCCGCATGTCCTAGCCTTTGATGCCAAAGCAAACACTCTGAAGCTTTTGCTAGAAGACATACGGCAAGCTGTGGTCCTGCGGAGAAATCTACCATATACAGATCACCTCTTCGATACCCTTCGAATACTAGAGATTTGTCAGTTTCCATAAGCATAAGGAAACGATATTTTCCAAATATCACAATCATGTTCAGATTGCAAAGCATTGAGACACACATTAAGTTGTAACCAAGGGATTCAACAAGCATCACTTTATCCATGTGCTGATCCTTTGAGATGTCAACTCTACCTAGGCCCAATACCTTGCTTTTACCAGTGTAAGCGAATGTGATGTGACTTTTAGTAGATGGACATAGGGTTGAATCAATGAGAAGACTTCGATCACCAGTCATGTGGTTAGTGCATCCACTGTCCATTATCCACTCAGTAGCTTTAGGAGTCGTAGCCTACAGTGCAGTTAGCGGCATAGGCTTCACGAAGAGTAGTGTGAAGCACAAACATATAACGAACCAGCATACTATCAAAGTTAAGGTTCTTGTTTGGTATGATAGGATGCTTGTCAAGAAACCCTGAGACAAAATACATGGTAAGACTAAGGCATAGCCTAGTGGTGGGGAGGGGTTGATGCCCCCACCCACCCAGGTTCAAGGCATGGTACTTGCAATTTGGGTTTGTTGCACCAATTATACTGTAAGGGGTTCCCTTACAGTCTTTCTATCAAAAAATACATGGTAATACCATTTTGGCACTTTATCTTGCATCCCACAAGATATTTTAGGTCCCCGGTATTGGCGTCAGAAGTCTTTGATTTCCGGCTGGATACCTTTCCCTGCAAGAGAAGTTAATTCTTCTTAACCACCCACATCTTCAGGGGTGGCTTAGAAGCAATAAGTCTAAGTGCAGCATCTGAGAACTTTGGCTTTGGATCCCTAGCAAATAGTTTTGTAGGAGGTTAATAATACTCATAAGAATATGAAGAAAAGTTCTTTGATTTGTGAACATAGCGGTTAGAAGAAACACGCTCATATTCATGAGTCTGATGATAATTTCCCTGCAAAACATTGGCGTTAGGGTGACCTTGTGAGGTCCTCTGTCTGTATGAATCCTTTGGGCCATATGAAGCCTTTGGTCTGGGGTTTGTCTTCTTCCTAGGTGGTGTCATGACGACATTCACGGGAAGCTTCTCAAGACAACTTTTGGGCACCCAGATCTTCTTCAAATGTGGTCCATTCCTGCAGTTAGTACCAATAAACCTGGAAAAGACTTCACCATTCTGGTTCTTAAACAACTTATAATTGGCGTCAAAGGATTCATCAATGATAATGGGGTTAGCACAAGTGAAACCAGATAAGGTGGATGGGTCCACTGAAGGGCCCTTTGCAACAACCCATGTGGTTTTGAGGTACTGCTCAGGCTTCCAGTAAGAACCATCAACATTAATTTTCCTCTCGAACCCAACACCCTCTTTCCTAGGGTTTTGGTTCAGAATATGTTTCTTGAGGACATCACATAGTGTCTGATGCTCTTTGAGGATTTTGTACATGCCTGTTTCAAGCAATGTCTTTAACCTATCATTCTCATCAGCAATAGTAGTAGTATCCTCAGGGGAGGGGTTAGTTACCTCATCAATAGTTGAAGATATTGCAATATCAGAGGCAGTAGAACATTCAGCAATAGAGACAGCATTATCACGCTCAAGACATTTTAAACATGATGGCACAAAGTCTTCCTGAGCGGAACTGATCTGTTGGGCGAGTAGTGAATCGTTCTCCTTTTGAAGGTCTTCATGAGACGCTCTCAGTTTCTTGAGATCTTGCTTCCTTTGAGGATAATTGTAGGAAAGCTTCTCATGAGTGGTTGAGAGGGCTTCATGACGACTTTCAAGTTCCTCGTACTTAACACGAAGATTTTTGATGTCTTCGATTAAGGACTGAGTTCGATTCATTTCCGCGTCCAACAGGTCATCATTTTTGTCTAGCAACTTTTGAATGTGTTCCATAACAGTTTGTTGTTCAGTTGCAATTTTAGCAAGAGTTTTATAACTAGGTTTGGATTCACACTCGGAGTCATCTTCACTGGAGGTTTGAAAGTAAGCATCGCGTGAGTATACCTTGGCACCTCGTTCCATGAAGCAGTAGGTCGGAGCAGAATCGTCCTCATCATTAACTTCAGCATCAGCGACGTGACCACTGTCTTCAATGTTGAAGATGGACTTGGCGACGAATACCGAAGCTAGAGCCAGTCTTGCCATGCCTGAATCAAACTCCTCCTCAGACTCCTCCTTCACCTCCTCAGAAGCATACTCCTCCTCTGAATCCTTCTCCTTGCCAATGAATGCACGAGCGTTGCCAGATGAGCTCTTCTTGTGAGACGAAGACTTTGATCACGACTTTGAAGAAGACTTTGAAGATATCTTCTTCTTCTTGTCGTCAGAATCATATTCCTTGCTCTTCTTGTTCTTCTTCTTCTTCTTCTTCTTCTTCTTCTTCTTCTTCCTTGTCCCATTGAGGACACTCAGATATGTAGTGTCTTGGCTTCTTGCATTTGTGGCATGTTCTCTTCTTGTAGTCACAAGAGGAAGCCTCGTCATTTACTGAGCTGGATCTTAAAGACTTTGTGAAGCGATTCTTCTTGGAGAACTTTTGTAACTTTCTCAAAAGCATTGCTAGCTCTTTGCCAATGTCTTCAGGATCACCAGAAATGCAGTCAGATTCTTCTTCAGACGAGGAAACAACTTTTGCCTTCAAAGCACGGGATCGGCCATAGTTGGGGACGTAGATATCTCTCTTCTCAGACAGCTGGAACTCATGTGTGTTGAGCCTCTCAAGTATGTCAGATGGATCAAGGTCTTTGAAGTCAGGGCATTCTTGAATCATCAGGGCCAAAGTGTCAAAAGAGTTGTCAAGTGATCTCAGTACCTTCTTCACAATTTCATGCTTGGTGATCTCAGTGGCACCAAGAGCGCGAAGCTCATTGGTGATATCTGTGAGGCGATCAAATGTGAGCTGGACATTCTCATTGTCGTTTCTCTTGAAGCGGTTGAAGAGATTGTGAAGAACATCAATCCTTGAGCCTCTCTAAGTTGAGCGCCTTCGTTGACCTTGGACAGCTAGTCCCTGATAACCCACAAGTGTAGGGGATCGCAACAGCTTTTGAGGGTAAAGTATTTAACCCAAATTTATTGATTCGACACAAGCTGAGCCAAAGAATATTCTTGAGTATTAGCAGATGAGTTGTCAATTCAACCACACCTGGATAACTTAGTATCTGCAGCAAAGTGTTTAGTAGCAAAGTGGTATGATAATAAAGGTAACGGTAGCAAAACTAAAGATAATAGTTTTTGGGTTTTTGTAGTAGTTGTAACAGTAGCAACGGAAAAGTAAATAAGCGAAGAACAATATATGAAAAGCTCGTAGGCAATGGATCAGTGATGGATAATTATGTGGGATGTGATTCCTCATGTAATAGCTATAACATAGGGTGACACAGAACTAGCTTCGGTTCATCAATGTAATGTAGGCATGTATTCCGTAAATAGTCATACGTGCTTATGGAAAAGAACTTGCATGACATCTTTTGTCCTACCCTCCCGTGGCAGCGGGGTCCTAGCAGAAACTAAGGGATATTAAGGCCTCCTTTTAATAGAGAACCGGAACAAAGCATTAGAACATAGTGAATACATGAACTCCTCAAACTACGGTCATCACCGAGAAGTATCCCGATTATTGTCACTTCGGGGTTGTCGAATCATAACACATAATAGGTGACTATAGACTTGCAAGATAGGATCAAGAACACACATATATTCATGAAAACATAATAGGTTCAGATCTGAAATCATGGCACTCGGGCCCTAGTGACAAGCATTAAGCATAGCAAAGTCTTAGCAACATCAATCTCAGAACATAGTGGATACTAGCGTTCAACCCTAACAAAACTAACTTGATTACATGGTAAATCTCATCCAACCCATCACCGTCCAGCAAGCCTATGATGGAATTACTCACGCACGGCGGTGAGCATCATGAAATTGGTTATGGAGGATGGTTGATGATGACGACGGCGACGAATCCCCCTCTCCAGGGCCCCGAACGGACTCCAGATCAGCCCTCCCGAGAGAGATTAGGGCTTGGCGGCGGCTCCGTGTCGTAAAACGCGATGAAACTTTCTCTCTGATTTTTTCTCCCCGAACATGAATATATGGAGTTGGAGTTGAGGTCGGTGGAGGTCCAGGGGGCCCACGAGATAGGGGGCGCGCCCTATAGGGGGGCGCCCCCTGTCTCGTGGATAGGGTGTGGGCCCCCTGGTGAATTTCTTTCGCCTAGAAATTCTTATTAATTCCAAAAAGTGCCTCCGTGGATTTTCAGGACATTCCGAGAACTTTTATTTTCTACACATAAAACAACATCATGGCAGTTCTGCTGAAAACAGCGCCAGTCCGGGTTAGTTTCATTCAAATCATGCAAGTTAGAGTCCAAAACGAGGGCAAAAGTGTTTGGAAAAGTAGATACGTTGGAGACGTATCAACTCCCCCAAGCTTAAAACTTTGCTTGTCCTCAAGCAATTCAGTTGATAAACTGAAAGTGATAAAGAAAAACATTTACAAACTCTGTTTGCTCTTGTTGTTGTAACATGAAAAGCCAGCATTCCAAGTTTCAGCAAATATTACGAACTAACCATACTCACAATAACACTGAGGTCTCACAATTACTCATATCAATAGCATAATCAGCTAGCGAGCCATAATAATAAAACTCGGATGACAACACTTTCTCAAAACAATCATAACATGATACAACGAAATGGTATCTCGCTAGCCCTTTCTGAGACTGCAAAACATAAATGTAGAGCACCTTTAAAGATCAAGGACTGACTAAACATTGTAATTCATGGTAAAAGAGATCCGGTCAAGTCATACCCAATATAAACCAATAGTAATGAATGAAAATGACAGTGTGCTCTCCAGCGGTTGCTTTTAATAAGAAGGGTGATGACTCAACATAAAAGTAAAATAGAAAGGCCCTTCGCAGAGGGAAGCAGGGATTTGTAGAGGTGCCAGAGCTCGATTTTAAAATAGAATTGAATAACATTTTGAGCAGCATACTTTCGCTGTCAACACAACAACTATGAGATGGTTGTATCTACCATACTACATGCATTATAGGCAGTTCCCAAACAGAATGGTAAAGGTTTATACTCCTCCAACCACCAACAAGCATCAATCCATGGCTTGCTCGAAACAACGAGTGCCTCCAACTAACAACAGCCCTGGGGGAGTTTTGTTTAATTATTTTGATTTGCTTTGATCTTTTTGGATCATGGGACTGGGCATCCCGGTTATCGGCCCTTTCTCGTGAATGAGGAGCGGAGTCCACTCCTCTTGAGAATAACCCACCTAGCATGGAAGATATAGGCAGCCTAGTTGTAACATGAGCTGCTCGAGCATACAAAACAGAATTTCATTTGAAGGTTTGGAGTTTGGCACATACTAATTTACTTGGAACGGCAGGTAAATACCGCATATAGGAAGGTATAGTGGACTCATATGGAACAACTTTGGGGTTTAAGGAGTTTGGATGCTAGCAAAAGACTGGGAAGCGACCAACTGAGAGAGCGACAACAGTCATAAACATGCATTAAAATTAATTCACACCGAGTACAAGCATGAGTAGGATATAATCCACCATGAGCATAAATATCATGAAGGCTATGTTGATTTGATTCAACTTCATGCGTGAACATGTGCCAAGTCGAGTCACTCAATCCATTCAAAGGATGATACTATCCCATCATATCACATCATAATCATTCTAATAGCATGTTGGCACGCAAGGTAAACCATTATAACTCATAGTTAATCAAGCATGGCACAAGCAACTATAATCTCTAAATGTCATTGCAAATATGTTTACTTCATAATAAGCTGACTCGGAAACGATGAACTCATCATATTTACAAAAACAAGAGAGGTCGAGTTCATACCAGCTTTTCTCATCTCAATAAGTCCATCATATATCATCATTATTGCCTTTCACTTACACGACCGAACAATGTGTATAATAATAAGAGTGCATGTGCATTGGAGTAAGCTGGAATCTGCAAGCATTCAACTCAAAAGAGAAGACAAGTAATGTGGGCTCTAAGTTAAATAAACAATCATGCATATGAGAGCCACTAAGCATTTTCAATATGGTCTTCTCGACCCCCAAAGGAAAGAAAAGATAATAAAACTATTTACACGGGAAAGCTCCCAACAAGTAAGAAGAAGAACGAGAAATCTTTTTGGGTTTTCATTTTAATTTCTACTACAAGCATGGAAATTAAACTAACTAATTTTTTTGGTTTTTCTTAAGGTTTATCAAATGCACAAGAAGAAAACTAGAAAAAGAAATTTAAAATAGCATGGATAATACAATGAAAGAGTATGAGCACCGACGACTAGTGTGTGAACATGAATGTAAAGTCGGTGAGAAATACGTACTCCCCCAAGCTTAGGCTTTTGGCCTAAGTTGGTCTAGTACCAAGGACCGCCTGGCTGATATCCATAAGTGAAACTGGGGTCGTACTGAGATGCAACGGAAACCGCCTCCTGAGCTGCAGCGTGTTGGAGAGCTTCCTCCTCTCCCCTCTCATATTCAGCTGCTTCCTCCCTGGTTACAACATATCTTCCTTTTGCCTGATAATCAAAAAGGTAGGGAGCAGGAAGAGTAACATGGACGACGTTGCGTATGTCATAGGTTAGTCGATATTGGAGGAATTGTTCATTCCTCCCAAGAAATTGATGATTGACCATAGCTACATAATCTAAAAGAACAAGTGGTATAATCATATCCCCTTCTCGTGGGGCTATATTAAGATAATTAGCCACACAGGTTGCATAAATTCCTCCAAATAAATTTCCCTTTCTACTATTATTCTGCAACCTACGTGCAACTATTGCCCCCAAGTTATAACCTTTATAACCTAACACAGCACTCTTGAGGACACACAGATCAGGGACGCACATGTGACATGCTTCGTCTTTACCGTTAATGCATCTACAAAATAAAGAGAGCAAAAATAATGTATAACAGGAAAATGAATGCTCCCTATGGTAGCTTGTGCTATATCCCTGGATTCTCCCATAGTAATACTAGCAAGAAAATCTCTAAATTCAGATTTGTGAGGGTCATTAATATTACCCCACTGCGGGAGTTTGCAAGCAGTTGTAAAATCCTCTAAATACATGGTATAAGATGTATCATAAATATCAAATATGACACTAGGAGAATTACGCGCACAATTATATTTGAACCTCCAAACAAAAGAATCAGTCAATTGATAGTACTGCGGACGCTTATCTTTTAAGAAGTCCTCCAGCTCGGCATTACGCACATACGCGTCAAATTCCTCCTTGAAGCCTGCTTCGACCATAAAATCATCATATGGCCACTCACAAGCTCGTACATCCGCGTCCCTCGGCAATTCAACATCTTGTTCACGTATAGCAATCCTGGGCCCTTTCTTCACCAAGGAACCACTTTGGTACATTCTTCTAAACATAATTCTTTTTCTGAAATAATTCTGAAATTTCTAGTAACTTCAAAATAAAAGTGAATAAAATTAAACAAGATTGATAGCAACTACTCCTACAAGTGCCTAGAGCCTATATCGTGCATTAGAATTGCTTGGGACCTCATAAATTCAACATGCAAGCTCAAGAACATAGTCACCTATGCAGCAAAAATTTGCAATGAATAAAGCACTAGAACAAAAACTAATTGTACCAATGGAAAAGTCACATACCAAGCAACAATCTCCCAAAGCAGTTTTGTGAATGGAGCTTTGAGCAAGGAGATCGAAAATCACAGCAAAATGAGCTAGAACTCGTGCTTGAGCTGGATGGGGATTTTTTTTGGGTATAATATGAAGTGTGTGGGTGCTGGCATAAGTGGAGTGGGGCCACCAGGGGCCCACGAGACAGGGGCGCGCCCTATAGGGGGGGGCGCCCTCCACTCTCGTGGCCTGGTGCTTGCCCCTCCTGCAGTGTTTTTAGTGCCTAAAATCCTCAAATAATCCATAAAAAATCATACTAAATTTGCAAGGCATTTGGAGCACTTTTATTTTCAGGATATTTTTTAATGCACGGATAATTCAGAAAACAGACAGATGATACTATTTTTTCTTTATTTATTCTAAATAACAAAAAGTAAAAAGTGGGCACAGAAGGTTGTGCCTTCTAGTTTCATCCATATCATGATCATCAAAATGAATCCACTAACAAGTTTGATCAAGTCTTGTTAACAAACTCATTCCGAATAACACGGAACTGGAGAAATTTCGAATAATACTAAGTTACCTCAACGGGGATATGAAAATCCCCAACAATAAGAATATCATACTTTTTCTTGACAGTAGGGAGAGGAAATTCAAAACCTCCAATAATAATAGTTGGAAATTTTCCAATAGAATTGATGCTATGAACTTGAGATTGTTTCCTCGGAAAGTGTACTGTATGCTCATTACCATTAACATGAAAAGTGACATTGCCTTTGTTGCAATCAATAACAGCCCCTGCAGTGTTAAGAAAAGGTCTACCAAGGATAATAGACATACTACCGTCCTCGGAATATCAAGAATAACAAAGTCCGTTAAGATGGTGACATTTGCAACCACAACAGGCACATCCTCACAAATACCGACAGGTATAGCAGTTGATTTATCAGCCATTTGCAAAGATATTTCAGTAGGTGTTAACTTATTCAATTCAAGTCTACGATATAAGGACAGAGGCATAACACTAACACCGGCTCCTAGATCACATAAAGCAGTTCTAACATAATTTCTTTTAATAGAGCATGGTATAGTTGGTACACCCGGATCTCCAAGTTTCTTTGGTATTCCACCCTTAAAAGTGTAATTAGCAAGCATGGTGGAAATTTCAGCTTCCGGTATCTTTCTTTTGTTTGTAATGATATCCTTCATACACTTAGCATAAGGATTCACTTTGAGCATATCAGTTAAGCGCATACGTAAGAAAATAGGTCTAATCATTTCAGCAAAGCGCTCAAAATCCTCATCATCCTTTGACTTGGATGGTTTAGGAGGAAAGGGCATGGGTTTCTGAACCCATGGTTCTCTTTCTCTATCGTGCTTCCTAACAACAAAATCTCTCTCATCATAACGTTGATTCTTTGATTGTGGGTTATCAAGATCAACAGCAGGTTCAATCTCTACATCATTGTTTTTCCTAGGTTGAGCATCAACATGAAAATTATCATTAACATTATCATTAGGTTCATGTTCATCACCTGATTGAGTTTCAGCATCAGAGATAGAAATATCATTGGGATTCTCAGGTGTGTCTAGAGTAGGTTCACTAGAAGCATGCAAAGTTCTATCGTTTTTCTTTTTCTTCTTCTTAGAAGAACTAGGTGCCTCTAAATTGTTTCTCTGAGAATCTTGCTCGATTCTCTTAGGGTGGCCTTCAGGATACAAAGGTTCATGAGTCATTCTACCAGTTCTAGTAGCCACTCTAACAACAAAGTCATTTTTATTATTTAATTCCTCAAGCAAATCATTTTGAGGTTTTAGTACTTGCTCAACTTGAGTAGCAACCATAGAAGTATATTTGCTAATTAGTTTAAGTTCACCTTTAGCTCTAGCCATATTATCGCTCACGCGTCCTATCTCGAAAGCACTATTCTTTAACTCTCTAGCAACATAAGCATTAAAACTTTCTTGTCTAGCCATAAAGTCATCCAATTCATCTAAGCATGGGCTATGAAATTTAGTAGAGGGGACTTCAACTTTATCATATCTATAGAGAGAATTTACCTTTACTACCTATGCCGGGTTATCAAGACAATATGGTTCTTCAACAGGCGGTATATTAAGACCATGTATTTCTTCAATAGGTGGTAAATTCTTAACATCTTCAGCTTTAATACCTTTTTCTTTCATTGATTTCTTTGCCACTTTCATATCTTCAGGACTGAGAAATAAAACACCTCTCTTCTTCGGGGTGTGTTTAGGGATAGGCTGAGGAGTTGGCTCAATTGGTTCAGGAATTGCTTCAGGAATTGGCTCAGGAAGAGTCCAATTATTTTCATTAGTCAACATATTATTCAATAATATTTCAGCTTCGTCGACGGTTCTTTCCCTGAAAACACAACCAGCACAACTATCCAAGTAGTCCTTGGAAGCATCGGTTAGTCCATTATAAAAGATATCAAGTATTTCATTTTTCTTAAGAGGATGATCAGGCAAAGCATTAAGTAACCGGAGAAGCCTCCCCCAAGCTTGTGGGAGACTCTCTTCATTGATTTGCACAAAGTTATATATTTCCCGCAAGGCAGCTTGTTTCTTATGAGCAGGGAAATATTTAGCAGAGAAGTAATAAATCATATCCTGGGGATTACGCACACAACCAGGAGCAAGAGAATTATACCAAGTCTTAGCATCACCCTTTAATGAGAACGGAAATATCTTAAGGATATAATAATAGTGAGACTTCTCATCATTAGTAAACAGGGTAGCTATATCATTCAACTTGGTAAGATGTGCCACAACAGTTTCAGATTCAAGGCCATAAAAAGGATCAGATTCAACTAAAGTAATAATATCAGGATCAACAGAGAATTCATAATCCTTATCGGTAACACAGATAGGTGAAGTAGCAAAAGCAGGGTCGGGTTTCATTCTAGCATTAAGGGACTGCTGCTTCCATTTAGCTAATAATTTCTTAAGATCATTTCTATCATTGCAAGCAAGAATTTCCATAGCAGCTTTTTCATTCATAACATAACCCTTAGGAACAACAGGTAATTCATAATCATTGGGAGAACCTTCATCATCACTATCATCAATAATAGCATCTTCAACAATTTTGTTCCCCTAACTCTAGCAAGTTGTTCATCAAGAAATTCACCTAATGGCAAAGTAGTATCACGCACAGAAGTAGTTTCATCATGCATAGCAGAAGTGGCATCATCAATAACATGCGACATATCAGAATTCATAGCAGTAGCAGGTTTAGGTGTCGCAAGCTTACTAATAACGGAAGGAGAATCTAGTGCAGAGTTAGATGGCAGTTCCTTACCTCCCCTTGTAGTTGAGGGCAAAATAGTAGTTATGTCGTCTTTCAAGTTCTTCATAGTGATCAAGAGATATAAATCCCAAGTGACTCAGAGAATAGAGTTATGATCCCCGGCAACGGCGCCAGAAATTAGTCTTGATAACCCACAAGTGTAGGGGATCGCAACAGCTTTCGAGGGTAAAGTATTCAACCCAAATTTATTGATTCGACACAAGGGGAGCCAAAGAATATTCTTGAGTATTAGCAGTTGAGTTGTCAATTCAAACACACCTGGATAACTTAGTATCTGCAGCAAAGTGTTTAGTAGCAAAAGTGGTATGATAATAAAGGTAACGGTAGCAAAAGTAAAGATAATAGTTTTGGGGGTTTTGTAGTAGTTGTAACAGTAGCAACAGAAAATTAAATAAGCGAAGAACAATATATGAAAAGCTCGCAGGCAATGGCTCAGTGATGGATAATTATGCCAGATGTGATTCCTCATGTAATATCTATAACATAGGGTGACACAGAACTAGCTCCTGTTCATCAATGTAATGTAGGCATGTATTCCGTAAATAGTCATACGTGCTTATGGAAAAGAACTTGCATGACATCTTTTGTCCTACCCTCCCGTGGCAGCGGAGTCCTAGCGGAAACTAAGGGATATTAAGGCCTCCTTTGAATAGAGAACGGGAACAAAGCATTAGCACATAGTGAATACATGAACTCCTCAAACTACGGTTATCACCGAGAAGTATCCCGATTATTGTCACTTCGGGGTTGTCGGATCATAACACATAATAGGTGACTATAGACTTGCAAGATAAGATCAAGAACACACATATATTCATGAAAACATAATAGGTTCAGATCTGAAATCATGGCACTCGGGCCCTAGTGACAAGCATTAAGCATAGCAAAGTCTTAGCAACATAATCTCAGAACATAGTGGATACTAGGGATCAAACCATACCAAAACTAACTTGATTACATGGTAAATCTCATCCAACCCATCACCGTCCAGCAAGCCTACGATGGAATTACTCACGCACGGTGGTGAGCATCATGAAATTGATGATGGAGGATGGTTGATGATGACGACGGCGACGAATCCCCCTCTCTGTGGCCCCCGAACAGACTCCAGATCAGCCCTCCCGAGAGAGAATAGGGCTTGGTGGCGGATCCGTGTCGTAAAACACGATGAAACTTTCTCTTTGATTTTTTTCTCCCCGAACGTGAATATATAGAGTTGGAGTTGAGGTCGGTGGAGGTCCAGGGGGGCCACGAGATAGGGGGTGCGCCCTATAGGGGGGCACCCCCTGTCTCGTGGATAGGGTGTGGGCCCCCTGGTGTATTTATTTCACCCAGAAATTCTTATTAATTCCAAAAGGTGCCTCCGTGGATTTTCAGGACATTCCGAGAACTTTTCTTTTCTACACATGAAACAACATCATGGCAGTTCTGCTGAAAATAGCGTTAGTCTGGGTTAGTTTCATTCAAATCATGCAAGTTAGAGTCCAAAACAAGGGCAAAAGTGTTTGGAAAAGTAGATATGTTGGAGACGTATCAGTCCCAGACTAGCTTCACAGTTTCCAGAGCACTCACACGACCATAGTATCCTTTGGTCAGATGACCACAGATGATGTTCTTGGCAGTCGAGTCCAATTGCGCGAACCTCTTGACATCAGCAACGGTGACACCTTCACCGACCTTGGGAACGCCTATCCTGACGACATACCAGAGGTCGATGTCAATGGCTTCAAGATGCATGCGCATCTTATTCTTTTAGTAGGGGTAATCAGTGCCATCAAAGACTGGGCACGCAACGGAGACCTTGATTATCCCTACAGTTGACATAGCTAAAACTCTAGGTGGTTAAACCGAATCACACAGAACAAGGGAGCACCTTGCTCTGATACCAATTGAAAGTGTTAGTTATCGACTAGAGGGGGGTGAATAGGCGATTTTTATGAAAGTCTTCAAAACACGAGGTCTTTTGAAGACAAACAAGTAATTGAACCTATATGATATGCAGGGGAAGATGAACTACACTAGACATGCCATAGTCAAGTAAGCAATGCAGAGAAAGCACGAATAATAATAGTAGCTAGGTAGTGCAGATAGGAATGGAAGACAGTATGAAGCCAAACAAGTAATAGTCTTTGCACAGTGAAGTCAAACAGATCAGACAAACAAGCAATGACTTCACGAAGACAAACTGAAATGTAAAGAAGGTAGAGGATAGAACCAGTAGCTTGGTGAAGACAAGGATTTGGTAGACCAGTTCCAGTTGCTGTGACAACTGTACGTCTGGCTAGGGAGGCTGAGATTGAACTCAGAAGACTGTGTCTTAACCTTATTCCCCTTGAGCTAAGGACATTGTCGGTGTCAAAACCAGCGGATCTCGGGTAGGGGGTCCCGAACTGTGCGTCTAGGAGGATGGTAACAGGAGACAAGGGACACGATGTTTTACCCGGGTTCGGGCCCTCTTGATGGAGGTAAAACCCTACGTCCTGCTTGATTAATATTGATGATGTGTGTTACAAGAGTAGATCTACCACGAGATCAAGGAGGCTAAACCCTAGAAGCTAGCCTATGGTATGATTGTTGTTTTTCCTATGGACTAAAGCCATCCGGTTTATATAGACACCGGAGAGGGCTAGGGTTACACAAAGTCGGTTACAATGGTAGGAGATCTACATATCCATATCGCCAAGCTTGCCTTCCACGCCAAGGAAAGTCCCATCCGGACACGGGACGAAGTCTTCAGTCTTGTATCTTCATAGTCTTGGAGTCCGGCCGATCATGATAGTTCGGCTATCCGGACACCCCCTAGTCCGGAACTCCCTCAGTAGCCCCTGAACCAGGCTTCAATGATGACGAGTCCCGGCGCGCATGTTGTCTTCGGCATTGCAAGGCGGGTTCTTCCTTCGAATAATTTATAGAAGATTGTGAACACCAGGATAGTGTCCGGCTCTGCAAAAATAAATTCCACGTACCACCGTAGAGAGAATAATATTACACAAGTTCAACCTGCTGACGTAATTTGTGGCGTGATGTCACACCATTACCAAGCCTTTACTCGAACTGTTTTTATTGTATCACCTCAGCGCGTTTAGCGAGGCGGATTCCTTGGCACGTCTTGTCGAAGCAGAGATTGTGTTCCCCTTATTCCGGGATTCCCAGCAATACGAACGTGGGTAACCCAACCGCGCCCGTTGCCACGCCCCCTCCATCGAAGGTGGGTTCCAAACGGTCACGGGGACGGCTCTTGGTATTCTTCCTCTTTATAATGAGACCAAGGCCCGTTCTTTTCCTTCAATCCTCTATCAAATCCGCCCCTCGCCCCGAGTTCCAACACCCAGGGCTCCATATTTGGGTACCTTCGATCTTCGACAATGTCCGGCCCCGACCTACGAGGCCGGTGGATGCCCTCCTCCATCACGGAAGAGGACGTGCTAAAGCTAAGAGACGCCAGGTACTTAACCTACGAGATTTCGCATAGGCTGCCTGCCCGAGGGCAAGTTATTCCTACTCCCGAGCTTGGCGAGAGTGTCGTGTTCGTGTCTCACCTCCGTCGGGGTTTAGGCTTCCCAACGAATCCCTTTGTGAGGGGGCTCATGTTTTACTATGGGCTGGAATTTCATGACTTGGCTCCGGAGTCCATCCTCCACATCTCATCATTCATTGTCGTCTGCGAAGCCTTCCTCCGCACTACCCCTCACTTCGGCTTGTGGCTCAAAACCTTCAACATGGAGCCGAAGATGATTGAGGGGCGTCAGGCAGAGTCCGGCGGGGCGGTTATAAGTAAGAGGGCCGATGCTCAATGGTCCGAGGGCTCTTTTCAGGAGGAGCTCGGCTTGTGGCAACAGGAGTGGTTCTATATCACCGCTCCCAGGGGCAGCAGGCAGAGGCTGCCGCCCGTCTTCCGCTCGGGCCCTCCACAGCGGCTGACGTCATGGGTCAACAAGGGGCGTGACTGGGGGCCGTCCAAGGACGTTCCCCTGTTGCAGGACCGGATTCGAGGCCTCCAAGAAAGGGAGATCAATCTGGCCGTAGTGGTACAGGTTATGTTGATCCGACGCCTACTTCCCTGCAAACGTCGCCCCCTCCGCCTGTGGGAATTTAATCCGGAGGGGCCACGAGCTCTTCAACACTTCATGGGTTTGACACCCACGGAGATGTACAAACTGTTCTTCGGGTCGCAAGAGATGCGTCCGGAATTGACCGAGGATGCTGGCCCAAGCTGCAATCGTCCGGATACTCAAGTAAGTAGCCCTATGTCCAGACACATCGTCCATTCATTTACTGTGGGTTTGCCTTTTAACCAGCTATCCCTTGGACAGGAGTGGATAGCGCAAGCAAAACTGATACGGTGTCCGGCCCCCCTCCCTGAGACCATGCAGGATCCCGTGTTAATCAAAATGTTAGAGGTTGCACCTTCAAAGGAGGGCGAAGAAGGGCACAGGGGAACTACCACCTTAGCCACGGAGGCTTTCAGTAAGGGAGGAATCGAGAGTCCCTCCTTCCAGGGGGAGAAGAGGACCGCTTCCGAAGACCCGGAGGCCAAGGCCTCAAAGCAGGGAAAGAAATCTGTACCAGAAGGTCCTGTGCCGGGAAGAGCCCCGGCCGTACTGTCTCCTCAGAGGAATCAGCCCTCTAGCGTGCCGTAAGTAAAAAGGGGGAATTTTGTAATAGTGGACATCCCTGTTTAATTTCTAAGGGTAACCGAAGTTTTCACCTTGTAGTTCGGATCTCAGCCCATCTCAGCACAGCTCATCGTCGGGAGACCTTCGTCCGGAGATGATGGACAGCGAAACGCCTCCATCTGCCGCCCTGTCGTGCGGGGCGGGCGACCCTGAGGTGTCGTCATGGAGGGTCTCCCCGAGTCCGGCGGGGCCGGAGAGTTCGGCACCCATTGGAGTACAGTCGGTGGAGCTGCAGGATTTTCTCAGGAGGGCGTCTGTCTCAGAAGATCACCGCACATTAATGGGTAGGGTGATTGAGAGGATCTCGTCCACCGAAAGCGGGTTATATGAGGCCGTCGGAAGTTTCCTGACGGGGTTTGAGGTACGCAAAAATGACATACCTTTTGACAGTTTTGCACATGAAGTGCGCCCTGTATAGATAGTAACCCCTGAGACTTGGTATGCTGTCGAAAGCGACAGCGTGCCGAGGATCATAATCTCAGTTATAGATTGTCGCCTTTCCTGTCCAGGTGGCGGAACGTTCGGTGGCCAGCCGGACTGATGGATTTGCCGAGCTGAAGAGGCAACTCGACGTTGCGGATGCGGACATCTCGCTGGTCAATAAACGACTTGATGAGTCACAAGGTATGTGGTTCCTCTGCGGTCGCCTAGTAAGGGAGCTGACGCCCATTCCTTACAATTTGTATGTCTGATGCAGATAGAGCTGCTGCTGTGGAAGGCCTTCGAGCAGAACTTGCTCGGGCCAAGGAGCAAGCCAGAAAAAGCGAGGCGGCTGCCTCGAAGGCAGCGGAAGAGCTAGAAGCCGAGAAGGCTGCTCACTGCCGAAGCAGGGAGGAGATGGCCGGAATGGCCATGAAATTAAAAGTTGCTACCCACCGCCAGGAGGTTCTTGAAAGAGAACTCCGAGCAGAGCAAGAGGACCTGAAGAAGGCCGACACCGAAGCCAAGGATGCCTATAGTGCGATGCGGGCTATGAAGGAGGAACTGCGTCAGGTCGGAGACATTGTGGCTGGAAAGCCCTTTATGCTGGGTAGGAAGTTCACGGATCCGAAGTATGCTCAGCTGGGCCGATTGTACGGTGCGGAGGATCCTTATCTGGACTTGGCGGCGAGTGCGGCCGACGCAGTCGTGCACTTTCGAAGCCAGAAGGATCACGAAATGGAAGAGCTTTTCTGGTCTCAATTCCATATTCCGGAGCGTCCACTTCCGTTGAGTGATCGGCTGGTTGAGTGGGCTGAGCTGAATAGATTGTCCGGACTTGCCATGACGGATGTGGTCGCTCATCTGTGGCCGAAAAGGCCCAAGCCGAAGAGTTATTTTGGCTTGTTGCAGCAATTCCTTGGGGCGGTGCCGCGTATTGGGGCGATCAAGCGGTCGGCATGCATAGAAGGTGCACGGATGGCTCTCGCCCATGGTAAGACATACTGGGCAGAGATGGATGCCACCGCAGTTGCATCCCGGGGTTCGGACAAAAGCAGATTCCCCACCGAGCACTATTTTGAGGAAGTCCTGCAGGGCGCTCGTTTAATAGAGTCGCAGTGCTCGAAAGATGTTATGTTTGAATGACATGTATGATTTCTGAGATCATGTTTATAATGCAATAACTTTTTATACTTGTGTGTTCAAGTATTGAACTATCTCCTGTGCGGCCATATATGTATGTATAATCTGAAAGATGGCAGTCTTTGGCTTCAGCCCCCACGCACATGGTGCGGGGGTGTTTGCAAAAAGAAAAGTGCTTTTTCACACTTAATCCAACATCTTGGTCCTTTTAAGGAGGTGATAGCGTAGCAAACTAGGCAACCGGACTATAATGCTTTATCACTTTCACTTAGCCATAGGAGCTCGAATGTGGGGCTACTATATAGCCCCTGGTGGCACCGCTCTTCTCCGAACTCGGGGCGCGTATGTGCCTTACCGGGAAGTGGTCCTTCGTCAAAGCGGAGGAATTCTAAACATTCCAATGGTCGATCGAGTGGTTGACCAGTCTCTCGCTATATCATGACAGTCAGTTTTCGGCTTTCTCTACTGAGGTGCTCGCCCGGCCGAACCGGGGCACAATCGCAGTAGTTCTCCTGGTGCCGCATTAGCCGATGACGCGGAACGTAAGGAAACAATACACAGGAGCTGGGCAAACCCAACATTTGACCAAAGACATGATTCGGAGCTGATGCATACAAGGCCTAACTCGAGACGCCGAACACTCCCTGAGGTGTTCGGTCTTTATGATACCGGGCAGAACAATGCCCTAAGCCCCTTGTGTCCAGGTACAGGCGGGAACTTCTGACGCGGCCGATGCCAAAACGCCAGCCTCCTCCTCGGCTATGGTGGGAAACTGGGGGATGTGTATCAACAAGAGACAGTAAGAAAGGTTTACACAGGGTCTTAATCTGAAAAGAATCCTTGCAACGGGTCCCTGCTGCACGTCTGCGCCTGTGTCTCCGTTGTGCTGTATCCTGGACGGGTGTAGCACGTGCTTCATCTGTAAAAGAGAAGGACTTAGTTTCCAAGAAATATCGTGCAGAAGTTGTATTAAAATAGAATAAAATGAAGAAAGTTGAGCTTTATTGGCTCTCATCATTTATGCACGCGGCCCCTTATAAAGGGGGTATGCGGCTGGGAAGCCCCTTGTTTAGTTACGCCGGACTCGCCTAACCATGTCCGAGGTCTGAATGACCTGTTTTTAGGGGCTTTGACCTGCAAGGTCTGATTAGTGTGTGGCTGTCGAGGCAGTCTCACGTTCTCCGTGGTCGAGGAACACTTGGAGTTACTTTTTAATGAAATTATGCCACGTTGACCAGGCATTTTTAAGCGTAAAAAACGCGTAATGTGGTATTGCATTAGGGCTGGCGAAAGCTGCGTGCCCCAGTAGTGCTTAAGGGCTACTGTTTGAATGGGGCGATGGAGAGTGAGCTTTTCGCGACGGAGGTTGTCGGATGAACCGAACACAACCTCTAGTGGTACAGAGCTTGTATAATTGGCTTAAAGGCCTGGCGTCACTCCTTTGAAGGAAGTGCTGCTATGGTGAATTTTGGTAGGGTCTATCCCCATTCTGCGGGCGGTTTCCTGGTATTGCAGGTGCCGCGCTGTCTTTTCGTGTTATCACATGAAGTGAGTTCACTGTTTTGACTTCTAGTGGGAAAGTCTTCTATTTTCCGGAGTGCTGCTTTTGGGTTTCGTCACTTTCGCTTGGTGTGTCGAGCCCCTTGTGTTCGGCGTTAAGTCGGCCGGACTGTTTGAAGACCCAACAATCTCTGTGGGTATGGTTTGCAGGCTTCCCGGAGGTACCATGTATTTGACATAGTCTATCCAGAATCTTGTTTAGGTTGGATAGCTCGTCACTGTTGTCCTTGAGGGGCAGTGTTTTGTTGTTCGGCCGAGAACTTTTGAATCCGGCGTTGACTGCCGTACTATTCGGGCCATTTTCCTTATTCCGGTGCTGATCTTTTCTGCGTCATGATTTCCCATTTCCATCCTTGACTTCGGATGTACTCGGGTCGCTGGTGCTGCATCTAGCCAGCCAGCTGTCTTCCCCCGCGCAAAAGCGGGTCATGAGACTTGTTAGTGCGGCCATTGTTCTTGGTTTTTCCTGGCCGAGGTGTCTGGCAAGCCATTCGTCTCGGACGTTGTGTTTAAAGGCTGCTAAGGCTTCAGCGTCCGGACAATCGACTATTTGGTTCTTTTTAGTGAGGAACCTGTTCCAGAATTTGCGTGCTGACTCTCCGGGCTGTTGAGTTATGTAACTTAAATCGTCTGCATCCGGAGGGCGGACATAGGTCCCCTGAAAATTTGCTCGAAACGCATCCTCAAGCTCTTCCCAACTTCCAATGGTATTTTCTGGGAGGCTTTTAAGCCAATGCCGAGCTGGCCCTTTGAGCTTGAGGGGTAGGTATTTTATGGCATGGAGATCGTCTCCTCTAGCCATATGTATGTGTAGGATGTAATCCTCAATCCAGACTCCGGGGTCTGTTGTTCCGTCATATGCCTCTATGTTTACGGGTTTGAATCCCGCTGGAAATCCATGATCCAGTACCTCGTCGGTGAAACATAGTGGGTGTGCGGCGCCCCTGTATTTGGATGTGCAGTTGTCTTCAAATGCTCGGAGGGTTAAGTTGCTTCCTAGAGTCTTCTTTTTTGGCCCATAGATAGATCTGACTGGGTCGTCCTTTTTCTGAGGATCTTTATGCTGATCGTGTGCCGGCTTGTGTGCGGCGCCCCTTGTTGCTCTTGGCCTGTCATCTGGTCGTCTATCCGGCCAGGCGGCTTCTTTCTTTTTTGACTGTGGGGGCTCTAAGGCCTCCTCGTCAAATTCGGGCAACAGCTTGCGCTTCGGGTAGCTCTTTGTCTGGTGACTAGTGCCATGTTTATCTGCGTTGTTGAGTACTTTGCTCCATCTCATTCTGAGTGCGTCCTCCGCTGTTTTGAGCTTTGGCTTTTGCTTCTTCAAACTTCTTGCAGTGGCGACGAGCCTTTTATGAAGGTTCGTATGCTCTGGTGATGTGAGATCGTCTTCGCCGGGGATGGGTTGCTTGTCTAGTTCATCATGCCCGGCTGGCTGCTTGGTGACATGTGCGTCGTCCACTGCTTCGCCCTGCTCTAGGGCCGGGTCCGTATGGGTGCCATTTTTATCGAGGCCGGTCTTTGGGCGGCGCTTGCGTCGCCGTTTTGGTTGTTTGTTGGGGGAGTTTTCCTTCGCCACGTCCCATTTTTCTTCATTATCGCTTCCTTTTGGCGTATCCACCATGTATACGTCGTGAGTTGGGGTGGCTTTCTCGTGCCCAGTAGGCGCTGGTTCTTGGTCGTCTCCGGCATCGTCGTCCATACCGTCGATGTCTTAGGAGTCATAGTTTAGCATGTCGGTTAGATCGTCGACAGTGGCTACTAACTGGGTGGTGGGTGGGCTCTGAATTTCTTCGTCGTCCGCATCCCAACTGTCCTGGCCGCAGTCCGGCCAGGGCTCTCCTGATAACGAGAGATACTTTAGCGAACTCAAGATGTCGCCGAAAGGTGAGCGTTGAAAGATGTCCGCTGCGGTGAACTCCATGATCGGCGCCCAATCGGGTTCGATCGGAGGGGGCGCGGGAGGTTCGGAATCCGGCGAGGAGTCCGGCACCTCGGAGTCACGAGCTTTATGAGGGACAAGGTCAATGTTCGGCTCTATCGCCGTAGAGGTTGCAGCCCCCGAGGCGGTGTCTAGCCATCCGTCCTCGATCTGCGCAGCCGGCTCCGAATTGAAGATCGGAGTGGGTTCGAGTGCGGCCTCCAGGGTACTGTCCGGCTGCAGAGCTAAATCATGCTCGCCGTGACAGTGTGGCAGGCTCGGCTGTGGCTCGAATCCATCGAGGATCAAGTCCCCGCGGATGTCAGCCGTGAAGTTCAAACTTCCAAATCTGACCTGACGGCCAGGGGCGTAGCTTTCGATCTGCTCCAGATGGCCAAGTGAATTGGCCCGCAGTGCAAAGCCGCCGAATATGAAGATCTGTCCGGGGAGAAAGGTCTCACCCTGGACTGCGTCGTTGATGATGGTCGAAAAAGCCATCGAGCCTATCGGTGACGACACAGAGGAACTCTCAATGAAAGCACCAATGTCGGTGTCAAAACCGGCGGATCTCGGGTAGGGGGTCCCGAACTGTGCGTCTAGGCGGATGGTAACAGGAGACAAGGGACACGATGTTTTACCCAGGTTCGGGCCCTCTTGATGGAGGTAAAACCCTACGTCTTGCTTGATTAATATTGATGATGTGTGTTACAAGAGTAGATCTACCACGAGATCAAGGAGGCTAAACCCTAGAAGCTAGCCTATGGTATGGTTGTTGTTTTTCCTATGGACTAAAGCCATCCGGTTTATATAGACACCGGAGAGGGCTAGGGTTACACAAAGTCGGTTACAATGGTAGGAGATCTACATATCCATATCGCCAAGCTTGCCTTCCACGCCAAGGAAAGTCCCATCCGGACACGGGACGAAGTCTTCAGTCTTGTATCCTCATAGTCTTGGAGTCCGGCCGATCATGATAGTTCGGCTATCCGGACACCCCCTAGTCCAGAACTCCCTCAGTAGCCCCTGAACCAGGCTTCAATGACGACGAGTCCGGCGCACATGTTGTCTTTGGCATTGCAAGGCGGGTTCTTCCTTCGAATAATTTATACAAGATAGTACTGGCAAGATCACAATAGGAAGCATATGAAAACTCTATACTATATGCAATAAGGTTGTGGTAGCTCTAAGTATGAGTTTTTTGTGTGCATAAAAGCTGGTTTTTATTTTCAACAAAGGAATGTCAGGAGTATCCATTATAGAGTTATCTAATATGTCATGGTTCCGCCAACCGATGTCTCATAGCCCATAATTATCAGTTGCCAACAATTAATTATCAGACCGGTGTGAAGAGTTGTGAGATAGATCTAGGTCCAACGGCTCAAATTGTACCTAACCGGGGACTCGGCTAATCGATTAGGTTTTACTCTGCAGAGTCTGGTGCACTTTACCCACAAGATTCGATCCCTCCTTTTTCGTTCTCGCACTGCATGGTGTTTGCGAACAGGATGACTGAAACATGGTCTTCCAAAGAGTTTCCCTAACTACTGCCAGTGCCCATCCAACCCTATCGTTCGTCTACCTCTCATAGCACTGGACAGTCAGAGTCACTACGATGATCAACCAAGCTAGAGGCCATAATGACTTGTAGCTGCACAGGTAAGCTTCTGGGCATGAAGTATTCATCTGTCTCTTTGAGTCTGTGTGGAACTTTCCGCATGAGTACTGGCCTTCCCCAGATCACATTAGGCAATTCCCCTGGTAAACCCCAGGTACCTTTGACCATTCCACCCAGTAGTGTGTATTGAAATCTTGTCTTGATTCTTGAAGTCTTGAGATCTTGTAGATGCAGGCCTTGAAGATGCCATCATGAAGTAATCGTCATTGACGCAGAGTTCTCTTTCTCACACCAATCACGAACACTCATACAAATTTGTCTACCATAGTGTAGCAATGAAATAAACAACATTCTCGGGGCTCAACAAACAATGGTGTCGGTTCCTACCTCTTGCTTCTACTCAACTACAAGATTCAATATAACTACTGGAGGAATTGTTGAAATGGTGACACTGAACGCAATAAAACATAGGTATAAACATATGGTCAAAGTGAACTTGCCTGGTATAGTTGATGAAGATTATATCGCTCCCAAAAAACTAGATAGAACTTTTTGTCACTCTCCGAGGAAATCTATATTAATTCAAACATTTCATTCACATAAGCAACTACTCTAGCAAGCAATTCTAGTAATCAAAATAATAATCAAAAAATAAAAGCAATAAAGAAATTAATAAAAAATCAGATAAAAATCCAAAGAAAAACCAAAGGAAAACTATAGAAATTAACAACTAAACAACCAAAGTTTTTGCCCTAATTAAACTTAAAAGAAAAGGTCAAAAACTAAGTTAACAGGAAAGAAAATCTAAAACTAATAAATAAATAGAAAGTAATTTACTAATGTTTTTACTAGCAAAAAGAAATAACTAAAAAGCTTTTATAAAGCTAAAGTTATAAAGAATACAAGTTTTAACTTAAATCTAACAAAAACAATTTTAATTAATTATAAAATCTTGTTTTTGTTAACTAACATAAATTTTAAGTAAAATAAACTAAATGGCGAAAGGTTTTCTTCAAAATAAAAAGAAACTATTTCTAACACTAAAACAAGCATCATAGCTTCTGTTTTTGAATTCTAATTTGAACAGATCTAAATTACACCAAAAATATTTTTGTTAATTCGCTTGTTAAACGAAGTTACTAGAAAACATGAGCAAAAAGAAATAATTCAAAACCTATTTTTATTTAAAATTAGCAATCTAGTGAATTTAACGACATTCATCAAATTCAAATGTACAAACTTCAAACATGACCAAAATTTGCATCTACAGAAACTTCATAAAATTTCTTATCTAATGCAAAAAGAATCACCGAATTTGGACTTAAAACATAAAAGATATCAAGCTTCTAAAACCTGAGTTAAATCTGAAAAAGAAATAAAAAGAGAAAAAGAGAAATTACTACGCATCAGACAGGGGCTACGTGGCATCATGCTATTGCTCGCGGGAGCGGGCGCGCTAGTGCGACGGGCAGACGACTGATGCGTAAAATAAAACGATTCGGAAAACCAAAAAATGATCTGTTCTAATCTTGGTCATTGGCCCTAGATCTAACAGAGGGGGGGTGTCCGGTGGTTTACAGCGAGCGACGAGGAGGTCTCCGGCGCGGCAGGACTTCGGGGGTTGATGAGGCAGCGTCTCTGGTGAGTCCCCGGCATCAGTGAGGTCTCTAGTCGATGTCGTGGAGCCCGACGGTCATGTGTGTGGTGTCGGGGTGGGCTCAGAGGGTCAGAATCGATGATGAGGGCAACAATGGTGCGGTGGGAGAGGCATAGCTCCGGTGAGGAATAGTGGGCAGAGGAGGGCATCGGGAAATGTGTTCTAGGGCGGAACTGAACAATGGGGAGGGGCTATTATAGGGGAGGAGGCGTTGACGAGGGGCTAGGCCAGGATCAGCAGGGGATCGGCTCGGGGTGGGGTTGCCGATGTGGTGCTTCGGCGAGGAAGGAAGGGAATCGAGAGGTTGGGGAAACTGAGCGCACGCGAGGGGACAATTAGACGGTAGGGTCAGCGTGTTAGAGAGAGAGAGGGAGGGATCCAATTGGATCGACCAACTGACCCGATCCAAATTCGGTGCGCGCGCTTAGCTGGGTCGGATCCGCGAGGTGGGCTGCGGGCATATTTCCTTTTAAAGGAAATGGCCTTCCTATTTTAAAATAAAATAGAGAAAGGAAATAAAATAAGGAAAAGAAATAAAACTTTACCTAGACATATTATATACCAAAATGTTCAGTAAATTACAAATAATAATATGAACTATTTTTCAAGTTCAAATAAAGTCCACAAAAAATCATAAAATTCAAACAGCGCTACTTTTGCAGTAAAAACTAATAAAATTCATTTTTAAAATACCAGACTAATTTCAAATTTATTTTCTCCTAATTTTTCATTTAAAGGAAACATTTTACCCTTATTTACATATATTTATTTTTAGGAGAAAAATAATTTGAATAAAACATCAAATGAGTTTGAATTTGAATTTCAAACCACTTGCAATACTTTTCTTTTTTTCTTTCACCAAATATATTTCAAATTGCCACTGAATTTTGAAGTGTCATATTCTCTCATTTTAAATATTTATAGAGAATTTTAAATTTGGTAATTCAAATAACTTCAAATTGGAAATGGGTTTCAGAAAACTTCAAAATGGACTTTCAAAATGGTTCTTTTGAACTTCCAAATCTCTTTCTTATAATTTGAAGAAGTCATTTTGTCTACTCCCATGAAACTCATTGAGTTGCATAAAGGTTCTGAATTTGAAATATTTTCAAATGGGATTCAAATCTAAAAAACCCTTTTTCATTTCAAATGGAAGAAGTTATGTCATCTCCACTCTAGGGTTTTGTGTTTGAGATGAATTTGGATTCATGGAGATCAAAATGCAAGATGAAAGTTTTGGGAAAGTCCTTTAATTCCCTCTCATTCAACATACAAAAAATTCAAATTTTCACTCAATTTCACACAAGCAATCACACAACAATCACACAAGCAATCTTAATTATTTATTTAATATAATAGTCCAACATTTAGAATTTTAGGATGTTATATTTATTTGCTGCAGTTAATGTTTGTCCTAAGAATGGGGATGCTATGCTTAATGAAGATGATCTTTTTAGCCCCCCTACTTTCAAAGATCAAATTTGCTATGATGATTGCATGTCTCCTATTTATGATGATTGCAATAAATATGAAAGTGGGTTTGGAAGAGTGTCAACTTTAGATAATAATTATCCCACTATTTTGGAGGGTGTTGAATCTTATTATAATGTTAAAAGTGGATTTGGAGAGGTCATGACTTTATTTCATGTTGAATTCACTATTCCGGAAGAGGTTTCAATTGATTATGATGAGGACCAAGTTGCTACTTATGATGATTATTGCGATGATACTTATGTTATAAACAATAGTGATAATTATTGTCATAATTATTAATATCCTTTTACTAAACATTACTCTTTTGATGTTTAAATAATTTATAGTATTTGAGTTTCATATGATACTCCTACTATTATTGATGAGAATAAATTTGCTTATGTGGAGAGTAATAAAAATTGTATGTTCATGCACCATGAAAAGAATGCTTTATGTGATAGTTATATTGTTAAATTTGTTCATGATGCTACTAAAAATTATTACGAGAGAGGAACATGCTTTTACATATCTCAATAATATCAAGTTTCCTTTCTATGTGTTGAAAGTTTTGAAGTCATGCTTGTTTTGCCTTCCTATGCTAGTTGATTCTTACTCCCATGAGTTGTATGCTCACAAAATTCATATGCATAGGAAGTGAGTTAGGCTTAAAAGTGCTAGTCATATGCTTCATGATGCTCCCGTTATGTTTCAACTCTTTACTTTTATGTGAGCATCATTGAAATCATCATGCCTAGCTAAAATGCATTAAGGAAAAGCGCTTGTTGGGTGACAACCCAATAATTATACTTATTGTTTTTGTGTGTTCACATGATTAAGCTATTGTACTAATCATGTTTTCTAACTTTTGTTTCAATAATGTGCCAAGTAAAGCCTTTGGGATGATTTGGATGATAGTTGAATCGATTCTGTCGAAAATAGAAACTTTTACGCCAGTGCTGGAATTACCATAATTCACTGGGATGTGATAAAATTCTTAAATTATTACAAAGGATTTATATACAAGTTGCCCATGTTTTCCTAATTCTTCAGAATTTCTGGAGTTACGGAAGTATGGTTTTTGTTCAGATCATTACATACTGTTTTGTTTTTGACAGATTCTGTTTTCAATGCATAGTTTGTTTTTTATAGTTTCTATGGCTTATATTGGTCAATATAAATTTTAGAAATGATAGACTATAGTAGGAATTATGTAAGAGAAATTATGAATCTTGTCTTGACAGTACCCAAGTGTGATTTGCTCCTCATCATACTAACCTATCTCATGAAGTTCCGTTAAGTTTTGTGTGATTGGAGTTTTCAAGTTATGGGTGAGATATCAATATGGGAAGAATAAGGAGTGGCAAGACCCTACTCTTGGGGATTCCCTAGGCACCCCAAGGTAATATTCAAGGAAGACCCAATCGTCCAAGCTTGGGGATGCCCCGAAAGGCATCCCCTCTTTCGTCTTCAACATTATCGGTAACCTTACTTGGAGCTATATTTTTATTCATCACATGATATGTGTTTGCTTGGAGCATATCATTTTATTTTGTTGAGATTTACTTTTTGTTATTTACAGTAATGTTTTGAATCTTTTATTTCATTAAAAGTGTCAAGTATAGCCTTTATCATGCTCAGTTTGCAAGTCTATATGTTCCTGTTTGAAAACAGAAAGTTTCCTGTTATGTCTTGAATATTCCTGAATAGTCAGAACATGATAAAATCTTGAAATTTTTACACAGTAAGCTATGATAAATTTTCTACAGTGTGGTAAGTTTTCAGAATTTTGGGAGTTAAAGAAGTATGAATTTTGCTTCATCCTTTACAGACTGTTCTGTTTAGATAGATTATTGTTATGCTTGCATTGTTTGCATATGTTTGCTTGTTTTCAGAATTTTGGGAGTTAAAGAAGTATGAATTTTGCTTCATCCTTTACAGACTGTTCTATTTAGATAGATTATTGTTATGCTTGCATTGTTTGCATATATTTGCTTGTTTAATGATTCTATTTGAGGATAGGAGTATTAAATATGCAGATGCATTTAATATGAAATGTTTAATTGTAATTTTAGTAATTTGTTACAGTAGAGAATGATAAGGCTTTGCGTTGATTTATATTAACTTATCTCATGAGGTCTTGTTGAGTTTTGTATGGACGAAGTTTTTAAGATTGGGGAAAACTATGATATAAGTGGAATTAAGGAGACACAAGAACTCAAGGCTGGGGATGCCCAAGGCACCCCAAGTTAATATTTGAAGAAGTCTCAAACATCTAAGCTTGGGGATGCCCCGGTAGGCATCTCACCTTTCTTCATCAATAATTACGGTTAGTCTTGGTTGAGCCTAAGTTTTTGCTTCTTCGCATGAGATGTGCTATTCTTGGTTCGAGCCTAAGTTTTTATTTGTTGACATGATATGTGCTATTCTTGGAGTGCCCTTTTATATTTGTTTGTTGTTTGAATAAATACTTAGATTTGAAAGTTTAAAGAGAGAGAGTCCTCACATAGCTACTTAATTGTTTGACTACTCATTGATCTTCACTTATATATTTTTGAGTAATTTGTCATTTACTCTCGTGCTTCACTTATATCCTAAGAGTGAATTGTTGAATAATTGAATATCATAAACATGAAATTATATATGCTTCATATGTTTGTCCCATGAAAAGTAATGACTTCACATATAAAAAATATAAATGGTAAAATTTATTGAAAGCAAACACAAGATTGGTCTCAAGCTATGTCTTGTTAACCCAAAGAAAAATCTCTCCAAATCTTCCCTGAGGTGGAAGGTAGTGCCATAGGATAGAATCAAAAAAACAAGTAAAATTGGGTCTTCCGGTCTCTGAAAGAGCTATAAAATCTAACTTTTGCTCCCTTGAAGTCTCTACCTTGACGAGTGGTTTAATAAGAACACGGACGCCTTGTTTCGCCAAGACAATTTTTTCCAGCAATGTCCTTGTGTGTGTCATGTGAAATGTGTAGGAGTGGAACGATCGAATTTTACAGAATGCCTCCGTCGGGTGATCGTCATTTCATATCTTTCTAGAGATGATATTTGTCGGCATGGCCTGACAATGGCCTCTGCCGTGTAGTTTTCCCATTTACTTTCATGTTTCCCGTCTCTAAATAACATTTGCACTTTTTCTCTCTCTCTCTTTTTCCTACATTAAAGGAATCGGGAGTTGAGTGGCAAATTGTGATTGGTTAGTAAAACGAGGTGTTCTGGACCGGGTATTTGTATCCCCTGAATGGGAACTTCGATTCCCCTTAGCTACTCTCCAGGCCATCACTAGGATTGGATCCGACCATGTACCCCTCCTACTATCCTCCATGGATGAGTGTCCCCGACCGCCCCCTCGCTTTCGGTTTGAGGCGTTCTGGCTTCGCCATCCGGGCTTCACTGCGGCCGTTCGAGACCATTGGACTGCGGCCCGTGCTGAACCTCACCGGTCTATGTCAATCATGGACGACTGGCATCACCTGGCCAAACAATCCCGGCAATTTATGAAAGGCTGGGGCGCGAAAATTGGACGAGACCTACGAGTCCAGAAGCAGGCTCTACTTATGGAGATCAGGGCACTTGACATTCGGGCTGACGGCCCAGGTCTGTCCTCGGAGGAGTGGTCCTTGAGGTATAGCTTGGAAGATACCCTCGCTGACATCTATGCCAAAGAGGAAGAATACTGGCGCCAACGTGGCTCTTTTAATTGGATCATGTTTGGCGATGCCAACACGGCCTATTTTCAGGCCATTGCCAATGGTCGTAGGCGACGATGCACCATCCCCATCCTTTGGGATGGGGACCGGTTATTACAGGACCCGGACGAGATCCGGGCCCATGTCGATGGGTTCTACAGAACTCTGTTTTCCGCTCGGCCACAAGGGGGCCTCGCTCTAGCTGAGAACTTTTGGGATGAGCATCTCCGTGTCTCCCCCGAAGAAAACCAAGACCTCCTTAACCCCTTTGAGGAATCTGAGGTGGAGGCCATCGTTAAGTCCATGAACCCAGCCTCTGCTCCGGGTCCGGACGGTCTCCCGGTCGGGTTCTTCCAAACTTTTTGGACCACCATCAAGGGCGAGATTATGGCGTTATTCCGGGCGTTTTCGCGGGGGACCCTTGATGTATCCCGCCTGAACTTTGGGATCATATCTCTAATCCCCAAGGTCCAGGGGGCTTCGGATATTCGATAGTTCACCCAATCACGGTGATTAACGTGATATTTAGGATTTTAGCCAAGGGGTACGCCACTAGGGCGGCCCGGCTGGCACCAAGGATCCATCATCCGAACCAATCGGCGTTCACAAAGGGCCGATTCATTCTCGACGGGGTTTTGGTACTTCATGAAATCCTCCATGAGGTCAAGATAAAACACCTCCGGGCTGTTTTCTTCAAGATTGATTTCCATAAGGCCTATGATACGGTCCACTGGTTCTTTCTCCATGAGGTCATGGAGAAGCGTGGGTTTGACCCATATTGGATAGCTCGGGTGATGCAGTTGGTTATGTCTGGTCGTACTGCTGTCAACATCAACGGGGAAGTTGGCTCCTACTTCCCCACCGCCCAGGGGGTGCACCAAGGCGACCCCCTGTCCCCCTTCCTGTTCAACCTGATTGTGGATGCTCTTGCCACAATCTTGGACAAGGCACGGCAGGCTGGGCATATCAAGGGGATCTGCCCGCACCTAGTCGGTGATGGGGGTATTACTCATCTCCAATATGCGGATGACACCATCCTCATGGTTGAAGGCTCGGACACTGACATCCAAAATCTGAAGTTTCTACTTTTGTGTTTTCAAGAGATGTCGGGCCTCACAATAAACTTTGCCAAAAGCGAAGTAATGGTGCTAGGCTACTCCGGGGAAGAATCCCGGCGCATAGCCAATATGCTGAACTGCCATCTTGGCTCGTTTCCGACCACCTACCTTGGCCTCCCGATTAGCGATTCCCGCCTCCAGGCAAAGGACCTTCGGCCCACGGTGTCCAAGCTCCAACACAGGGTCGAACCATGGCAGGGGAGGTGGATATCCAAGGCGGCCCGGGTCGTGTTGATGAACTCCTCCTTGGTTAGCCTGCTTATGTACTTGATGGGATTCTATAGTTTGCATGAATCCCTTCATCAGGAAGTCGCCAAATACCTGTCTAGGTTCCTCTGGGCGGGACCAGATAATAGACAAAAGTATCACATGGTAAAATGGTCTGAGGTGTGCAAGCCAAAGGACCAAGGCGGCTTCGGAGTCATCTCGTCTAAGCGGATGAACATAGCCTTACTCTCCAAATGGCTATGGCGCATTGAGACAGGTGATGGAGGCTTATGGCTCCAGATCATCCGCGCAGAATACTTGCGTGGACAGCCTCTGGCCTTCGCCTCCCGGATGGGTGGCTCCCAGTTTTGGCAGGCAGTCATCCAACTTATGACGGTCCTACGTATTGGAACATCCATCTCGGTGGGGACAGGCACCAACACCCTGTTCTGGCTTGACCGTTGGTCGGGTGACATACCATTTGCCCAACGTTTCAACGCGCTCTTCTCCATCTGTGTCCGACCGCATCTATCTGTGCATGCGGCCCTCGCCGACCTCGGGGCTATAGCTTTCCGCCGTACTTTTGGACCGTTAGAACGGGGCCAATGGGACGAGATGCTCCAATGCATTTCTCTTAACCCTCCCTCCACGGAGGATGATTCATTATCTTGGTCCCTCGAACCAAGTGGGAGGTTTTCTACCAAGTCCCTATACCACGCCATGCTAGCTACCCCGGACCCAACCGAAATGACTCTTCTTTGGGAGATTAAGCTGTCGTTAAATATTCGCATCTTTCTATGGCAATGGGTGCGAGGCCGTTTACCCTCGGGTACGGAAGTTAGAAAACGGAATGGTCCCGGGGATGGTTTATGCCCCCTATGTGGCGTACCGGAAGACTCCAACCATATCTTCTTTCGGTGCCTGTCTGCAGTCCTCCTCTGGAGCTGCATCAGGGAGGTGATTCGCGGTGATTGGAACCATAATAACCTCCCCGATCTATTTCAGGCGGTCCTAAGCCGAGAGGCCAGGACGCGCCCTAGCCTGTGGGTAGTAGTGGGGGCGATAGCATGGACTCTGTGGACGGCTAGCAATAAACTCGTGATTGAACATGTGATTCCAACTCGTGCGACTGACTCTATCTACAAACTGTGTGGCTTCTTACAGCTATGGAGACCGCTCAGCAAGCGGTGTGATCGGGACTTCATCGACGGGATCATCTCGGCCTTACGCACCACCGCTGGAGCATTGGCGCCACCGCTCCCGCCTCCACCACCTGAGCCGGACTAGTTAGGCTATGATCCTATTTGGGGGTTGTTTGGTTGTGCCCCCAACGTTCCGTCCTATGTTGTACTTCTGTTATGCCCTTGTGGTAACCTTTTTTATTTCCCTGGCTGGACCTTTTGTTGGCCGCGATTGTCGGATATTGTTGTTGTGGTGGTTGCTTTATAATCTAAAGCGGGGGAAACCCTATTTCTTCCTTAGTAAAACGAGAGATAGTTAACAAACCTACGTTCCATAGCTCTGGGACATCACATCGATCTCTCACTAGTTCAAGCAAGGGCTGTTGAGTGTTGACGTGATGCTATTTTTTTCGCAAAACAAATAAAAAGTGTTTGACGTGAATGTGACAATTCGTTCAGACGCTATAGGCACCCTGGTTTGGCGAAAGAAAGGGCGCCCCTGTGCAAGCGGGCGGCATCCAAGTCCCTTTTAGCCTTTCCCCCCCCTAATCCAGATCGAGCCACACATACAGAAAAGGAAAGGGGGTTTCCTAGGCCGCGCTCCGTTTGCCGCCACCACAGAATACAACACGCACACCCGCTGGATCGTGAAAGGAGGAGAGCTGCGGCACCGATCGATCGCGAACTCGCCCGGTGGTGACCGTGGGCTTTCGCTGCCGGCACCATCGGTCGGTATGCACGCTGTTCAGCTCCAGCCGGGAAGCAGCTTCAGATTGCCGACCTAAAATAGCGTGTCCGTGACTTTCTTCTTCTGCCGGCCGTGCATGGATCGATCATTAGTTTTTGTTTCAAGCTTCTGAGTGGCAGGCGAATTAATAGGCCACTTAATTATACATGATCACATAGGGAAGCAACCGTCATTGCCTAGTAATTTTTTAGCTGCATAAACTAATGCTGCTACTTTTGTACTGTACCGGCACATAGATCACTAGAGCTGACTAAAGAAAGCTAGTGAAACAACATTGGGTAACAGGGACTCGCTTAAAGAAGATTGTCATAGCGAAACGGAAATTCGCCATGTACACGTACGTACGCAAGCGCAGAGTACGTAGGACCTTCTTGCAGGCGATCGATGAAACAATGCAATATGGCGCGCTGCTGGCAAACGAGATCGGCGATCCTTCCGGCACCTTCTAACTCCTTAGTTATTTTATAATAAACCGGTCGAGAATAATGGCCGGATCGAGCAGTGTAGTAGCAGAGGAACCCTGGCAGCAGCTGATCAATCGATGGAGTAGAATATGCGTGGCCTGCGCCTGCGCGTGATCCCATGCGTGTGAAACCGTTGAACTCTCGCGAGCTACTCTGTTGTAAAAGGAATGAGCCGTTGTATTCTTGTGACAGAATCTAAGATCGGCTTAGAGACCATAGCTATAGGTTGCTAAAACACTAGGGTTCGTTTGGAATATTTTTAACTAGGGAAAAGCCGCTGTTAGAAAGTTTTGTCTGCTCTAGTGGAGGAGCTAGGGAACATACTGCCGCCCTTGACTATTCCTTTATTCGCTTCAACTTTGATGGATGGAGCATGTTCCTTAAGGCTGGTCACAATGGGCAAGAACATAAGCTAGTAACTTCACATTTTTCTAGACTGTGTTACTACCTTCATAGTGGGTAGGAACATCTATGTAGTGTCATGCAACGATGTATTTAGTAGGTTATAGACTCATTGTTTCTTGGAGTGTGTGATGTTCCGGTAACTTAGCTAGTTACCACAAACACCTCTTTCTTCATTAAATAGGTGCCACATAAGCAAAGTTGTATTAGAGTGTGTGATGTTACTCCTAAGTTCCTCCCCACTGTGACCAGCCTAATAATTACTCCCTCAGTCCCATAATTACTCCCTCAGTCCCATAATATAAGATATTTTTTAACACTACACTAGTATCAAAAAACATCTTACATTATAACAAGGGAGTATTAAATTTGTTGTTAAGTCAGCACCGGCGGACCGGGCAAGTGCTTTACGCCAGTTTTATTAAACAAAAATAGTACTACTAGCATTGGAGTAATATGGTCATGGATGCTTATAAAGTAGTAATCCCAGTATATATGGTCATGGATGCTTAAAAATGTATTCCTCCATTTCACAATGTAGTGGGCCTGTGCGTTCGGAGATCTAAGTTTGACCATACATTTAACCAATGAGACCAGCTGCGTCGTGAACAAAAATTATACCACTGAATTCATATTGAAAATACGAATTCAGTGGTATAATTTTTGCTCCCCCCGCAGTCGGTCTCATTGGCTAAATTTGTGATCAAATTTGAATCTCGAAAAACGCAGGCGCACTACATTGTGGAATGGAGGAAGTAGCACTTATGGTGTCTATAGGGATTACTAATATGGTCATGGATGCTGTTGACAATAACTATCTCTCCATTTTGCTTAGTGAAGAAAATTGTAATGGAGCATCGTAGAGTATGGGTATCAATCACTCTTTGCATCAAAATTATGCCCATACTCACTATTCCCTTTATAAACAAATAAAAGACGTCAAATAAAAGACGTTTTAAGTCATTACTTTAGTGTGACATAAAACATTATTTGTCTACAGAGGGATTTTTTTTGTGAGGGTAAAAGGAATCATGAGGCAAGAGATCCCCGATACATGGGGTCCTGTGTAGCCAAACAGCGGTGCTACATTTAGTGAGGCTATAACTTGCCAAACAATCTGTTATTCTAGTTTACAAGAGGAGTATTCTAGGAATGAAGATTTTCTTTTGTGGGTGGGAATGAAGATTTGATTCATAAGTACTCTCTCCGTCCCATAATAAAAGACATTTCTGCAAGCTATATTAGGTTGCAAAAATGTCTTACATTATGGAACGGAGTAGTAGTATACATCGTGCTTGTGTATTTCTGAGCAGATAGTAAGTAGGATTTGCCTTTTTGGCCGGCGGATAGCAATGTATGGGGACGAGCTTTCCATGAGCAAAAATATCTCTGGGTGGTTCATACTCCCTCCGTTTTTTTAGTTTGCATATAAGAATTGGTCAAAATCAAACTTTGTAAACTTTGACTAGCTTTATAGGGAAAGATATCAACATTCACGATATGAAATTAACATTATTAGATGAATGATGAAATTAATTTTCATGACATATAACTTTAGTATTGTAGATGGTGATATTTTTTTCTATAATGTTAGTCAAACTTTGTAAAATTTGACTTTGACCAAATCTTATATGCAGACTAAGAAGAAACGGAGGAAGTACTGTATGATTAATTTAAGATGCCAGCTCCGTGTTTTTAAAACTCGATCTCTCACGTGGGTTGGTGCCTTTTCTGATGTGGAGCTGGTCAGACACAACTCAACCTGCAGGTGCGAACACGAAATCTAGCTCAAACTGCAGACCAACCCATATGCCCCACCCAGCCAAAGGAACACCATGAAGCAATAAGGCATGGCATCTTATCCCTGAGGGGAACAGGGATAGATTAATAAGTGTGATTTGCAGAGCTCCCAGGGAGAATGCGTTTAGAATTATTGTGTTTTCTTCTTCTGCAAAAGAAGATTCATTTAGATTTCTCATTTGAGGTGCTATTATTTTCAAAGGGAGCTACTAGCTTACGGTCCTCTATTTTCTTTTAAGAAACAGGCACAATGAGCGCCGGGCCTTAAATTAATAAAGACAACAACGCCTGACAACAAAAAAAAGTCAACTCTGCGAAAATATGATCACAGCTAAAACGGGGATACAAATCACGACTCCAAAGAGGGCTAAAAGGCCAACGAGCATTGCTATGCAGCCGATGCTTTTCAGACGATACTCAGACGACGTTGCCCATCAGGCCGTTTGTTAATTAGATTCACGTCAATCTCACGGTGTAGAGTCTGCGTCGGCTGCACATCGGCCATACCATGTCGTGTGTACATCAATTTCGAAGGCCAAATGAGCCACCTAGCTAGTTTCACAGCTCATGTGGACGTCGTGAAAAAGTTTTATCTTGCAGAGAATGTCCGTCGCCACCTCACAGTCCTTCCTCCTCTGTAGTGGTAGTCATTGCTACACAAAAATAGCTCATTTAAAGATGTAGCAGGTTGAGATGGGATTACTCCTTCAATGGCTAGTTAGTTACGCGTAGTCCAAAACGCCCAAGCAAGGCACCTAACGTTCTCCATGCAAGTCAAATGTTGTTGAACGCGGTAATTGTTGAGGAGCGTAAGGATATCTCTCATCGATCTAGGGTTCCAGCGCGATCCGAAACACTCACGAGCACAACTCCAAAGAAATTGAGGAGGAGCACAATGGAAAATGATGTGATTGGCATCTTCAAGTCCACCACAGAGGGAGGAACATCCGTACCCAGGGTCGTGTCTTTTTTGAACATTAATTGCCGAAGGAGTCTGTCCGCAACCTCTTGCAAGATGAAAATATGGACTTTGAGCGGGAACCCTAGCTACCCGCAACGCTTTAGCCACCTGACTTTCGGTCCTCTCACCAGCTTAACATACATCAATTTAACCGCGACCTTACTCAAGTTCTCAAGATCCCATACCGAGTCTCGTTCAAAACTGATAGAAATGTTAGATAACATAGTGTGCAGATTCTCCACCTCACGAGACTCAGCTGGCGAAGGCGCTCTAAGGTAACCGAAAACCGTAGAGCCCGATGCAATGATGTCACAAACAAGAGCTTCCGGCTCAGCTGTGATGGTAAACAGAGCAGGGAACAAAGAATGTAGAGGTCCATTTGAAATCCAAGAGGAGAGCCAGATTTTGGTGTCTTTGTTGTTACCAATCTTGAATCTAGCTCCTAGGTTGAAAAATGGTTTATGTTTTTGGATCCCATTCCAAATTTGCGAACATCTCACGTTGCTAGAGAAGACCGAGCACTCTGGGAAGTATTTGGCTTTGAGGAACCTCACCCAAAGTTCGCTGTTGATTTGCAAAATTTTCGAGATCCATTTAGAAATGAGCGCAAGGTTCATTTTCCTAGTATTGGTAATTTCTAATCCTCCCTGGACCTTAGCCAACCCATCTTATTATGTGGTACTTAAACTTTTGGCATTGCCAGTGCTGGAGCCTGACGAGAATTCCTAGGGGCGAAATACAAAATTTACACATTGCGCGTGCAAGGGGGGACTAAAATTTCTTCAACCTAAGACCCCTGACTTGAACTAAGCTCCATCACTATCAGGGCATCTACGCGATCAAGTTTTATTAGAGAAGTTAGAACAAGCCCCTTATGAGTTGTTCGTGGGCCTGTACCTCCCACTTCTGGGATCATGTCCTCCCCACAACTCATGGGTGGCTTCTTTAGCTTTGTCAAGAAAATTAAAAGGCACATTTTATTAAAATTTTACAAATGAGTGTCTCGTTCTCCCCTTTGCAAAACACTAAAATTTCTTTGATCTAAGACCCATATTTTTTTTCTTCATGTGTTTGTGTAAGACCGGATGGGG
>NC_041391.1:466645963-466659441 GCF_002162155.2 Triticum dicoccoides | reverse complement strand
CTCCCGTCCGCAGTCAGGGGCATCTACATGGTTTTTTTCGATAGAGAAGTTAGAACAAGCCTCTTACAAGTTGTTCACGGGCCCATACCTCCCACTTCTAGGCTAATTTTTTTCCCCACCGCTAACTTCTTTCTCCCATCACAAGTGTTGTAACCGACTTTTCAAATGATTTGAGCTATTCTTGGACAACTTTACAAATTGTGAGGGGAGAAGGGGGTAATGGTGGAACAATTGTTGAGCATGTGGAGAAAGATGAGGAGGAGGGGAGGGGGGAGCAAGTGTTACAGGACACACAAAGCAAGATGGGCCTGAAAGGAAGATTTATGAGTGTGTCGGCCATTACGATTTTTCTTTGAACTGAAATATGAACTTATGTGTCATTGATCTTCATTTCATGGGCCCTGCATTTTATCATACTATTCCTAAAATAGAAAACTTTTAATATGATTTAAGCATAATAACTACACTAAGAAATATTTTAACACAAGACTTTGCCATGTCGGATCTTTTAACCGAAATGCATCAACCCACAATACTCTATATAATCTTATTGGTTAATGATGCATGTTAGTATGTTGTCATTACGCCATATCCAACGCAGGGGTGGTTAAAATCCTTAGCAAGTCAACATGCACAAATGCCTGGCGCTAGCAACTATATTTTGTATGTGTTTTGAATGCAGACTCTACAGAGTAATGCCCACTGTTAGTGAGCTTCCACGTGATCTCATCCTCCATGTCGCCCTGAAGGTGAAAACCACGAATGGATGACAAATGCTCCTAAAATTCCCGAAAGTGCACCATGGAGAAGTTAGCAGACATCTTGATCATGGAGATCCACGCATCGTCGCACAAAGCCTCGCCGACCTTGCACTTCTGCCTTGTGGAAGCCGCGTAGATGCGTGGGGCGATATCTTTAGGTTTTCAGTTTTGCACCCATGGCACGTCCCAAAAAGACGTGCGTGCGCCATTGCCGACGGTGATGGTTGTGAAGGAGAAGAAGAGGTCGTAGTCCTTCTTGTCATAGGGGTTGCCCATCCCGGCCCACATCTTTGATGGCTCCTTCCACTCGAACCATAACCAACGAAGCCTTAGGGCACTTGAGATTTTTTTCTGTGCTGAGCAGGCTAGGCCACTATACGTGAGAGGCCGACAAACCAAGTCCCAATTGACCTTGCACTCGGCGCCAGAAGTCTTGTCCGTACCCGACCAAAGGAAAGCGCGTTCCAGCTTGTTGAGGTTGTGGAGAGTGGAAGGCGGCACAATGAGCGAAGTGATTAAGTATACCGCGAGGGAGGATAAAACCGACTTGACAAGAGCCATACGCCCAATGTCCGTTATGTTCTGACCATCCCACGTAACTAACCTGGCCGCCGCCTTTTTGTCCTCCAGAAACTAAAAATCCTCCTTGCGAAGTTTTCACACCGATAGCGGTAGCCCCAAGTACTTAATTGGGAAAGCGGCTTGCGCAGCCGGAAGGTTCCGAATGACATGCGGCAGATCCACGCCTCCACAACGGATAGGGACGAACGAACTTTTCTGGAAGTTGGTGCATAAGCCAATCACCTTCCCGAATAGGTGGAGGATGTTGGAGAGGTTGTCAATGTCACGTTTGACGGGCGCCACGAAGACCGCCGCATCATCCGCGTAAAGCGAGGTACGAACCACCGGGCCACGCCCATGAAGTTTATGGAACAATTTCTGCCTGGTGGCCACCTCCAGGATTCTTTGGAGCGGGTCGATGGCGATGACAAAGAGTAGGGGAGACATAGGGTCTCCTTGCCGAAGACCCTGCCATGGAAGATCGACTTTCCGGCCACCCCATTTAAAAGAACACACGATGATGAAGTGCACAGGAGGGCGGAAAACCAATCGCGGAAGATGCCAGGGAATCCCCGCCGCTGAAGAAGATCAAGCGGGTACTTGCGTCTAACCGAATAGAAGGCCTTGCGAATGTCAAGCTTAAAAAGCAGAGCCGGCGTTTTGCACTTGTGGAGCCGGCGTGCAAGCTCCGTACATACATGAAGTTATCGTGGATGCTCCTGGTTTTTATAAATGTGCTTTGGGCATGCGAAACCAGAGTGCGCATGTGGCTGATACGTCTCCAATGTATCTATAATTTTTTATTGTTCCATGCTATTATATTATCTTTTTTAGATATTTTATATGCATTAATATGCTATTTTATATTTTTTTGGTATGAACTTATTAACATAGAGCCCAGTGCCAGTTTCTGTTTTTTCCTTTTTTTGAGTTTCGCAGAAAAGGAATATCAAACGGAGTCCAAACGAAATAAAACCTTCGCGATGATTTTTCTTGGACAATAAGACACCCAGGAGACTTGGAGTGTAATACAGAAGATCCACGAGGCGGCCACAAGGGTGGAGGACACGCCCAAGGGGGTAGGGAGCCCCCTACCTTGTGGGCCTTTTGGTGACCCCCTGACATAGATCTTCCTCCTATATATTCACATATATTCCCAAACCACCAGAAGTATCCACGAAAACACTTTTCCACCGCCGCAACCTTCTGTCCCATGAGATCCCATCTAGGGGCCTTTTCCGACATCCAGCCGAAGGGGGATTCGACCACGGAGGGCTTCTACATCAACCCTATTGCCCTTCGATGAAGCGTGAGTAGTTTACCACAGACTACGGGTCCATAGCTAGTATCTAGATGGCTTCTTCTCTCTCTTTGATTCTCAATACCATGTTCTCCTCGATGTTCTTGGAGATCTATCCGATGTAATCTTCTTTTGTGGTGTGTTTATCGAGATCCGGTGAATTGTGGATTTATGATCAGCTTATCTATTGAGTATTATTTGAATCTTATCTGAATTCTTTTATGCATGATTTGATATCTTTGTAATTCTCTTCGAACTATCGGTTTGGTTTGGCCAACTAGATTGGTTTTTCTTGCAATAGGAGAAGTGCTTAGCTTTGGGTTCAATCTTGTGGTGTCCTCTCCCAGTGACAGTAGGGTCAGCGAGGCACGTATTGTATTGTTGCCATCGAGGATAAAAAGATGGGGTTTACATCATATTTCTTGAGTTTATTCATCTACATCATGTCATCTTACTTAAAGCGTTACTCTGTTGTTCATGAACTTAATACTCTAGACGCAGGCAGGAGTCGGTCGATGTGTGGAGTAATAGTGGTAGATGCAGGCAGGAGTCGGTCTACTTGACACAGACGTGATGCCTATATTTCATAATCATCACCTTAGATATCATCATAACTTTGCGCTTTTCTATCAATTGCTCGACAGTAATTTATTCACCGGCCGTATTATTTGCTATCTTGAGAGAAGTCTCAAGTGAAACCTATGGCCCCCGGGTTTGTTTTCCATCATATTAGTTTTCGATCTACTATTTTGCAGTCTTTTATTTTCCGATCTATAAACCAAAAAACCCAAAAATATTTACTTTATCTTTTGTTTAGTTTTATCATCTCTACCAGATCTCACTTTTGCAAGTGACTGTGAAGAGATTGACAACCCATTTATCGCATTGGGTGCAAGTTGTTTGATTGTTTGTGCATGTATTGCTGATTTGTGTGTTATCTCCTGCTGGATTGATACCTTGATTCTCTAACTGAGGGAAATACTTATCTCTACATTGTTGCATCACCCTTTCCTCTTCAAGGAAAAAACCAACGCAAGCTCAAGAAGTAGCAGTAGCTGGCGAGCATGATGGCCAGAACCTTGGCGATTATTTTTGCCACCGCATGAATAAGATTGATGGGGCGGTAGTCGGTGATTTCTTCCGCACCGTCCTTCTTCAGCAGGAGGACCACATTGGCGGAGTTAAGCCAGTGGAAGTTGGCGGTGCAAAGACTGCCAAAGAGGTCAATAACCCGCACGAGATCGACTTTAATAATGTCCCAACACTTTCTAGAAGAACAACCCAGTGAAGCCATCCGGGCCAGGTGCCTTGTCGCTTGGAATTTGGTTGATAGCATGGCGGACCTCGTTAGTAGCGATGGGCTCACCAAGGGAGGCCAAGTCGTGGGAGCC
Source organism: Triticum dicoccoides (assembly GCF_002162155.2). NCBI lineage: Eukaryota > Viridiplantae > Streptophyta > Magnoliopsida > Poales > Poaceae > Triticum > Triticum dicoccoides. Next base: position 466,655,428 of record NC_041391.1, on the reverse strand, counting down.
CAGGTCCAACTTGTCCCAGTTAAAGTCATTTGACCTAGTGCCCTCTCTGCTCAACACATTGGAGAAGTGAGCGTGGATGATTTCCTCTTTGCGCTCATGGTCCGTGACCCAACCCTAGTTGTGCTTAATATGGTGGATGTGGTTTTTCCTGCGCCTCGCGTTGACCCGGTGGTGAAAAAATTTAGTGTTCATGCCCTCCTACTTTAGATTGGCAATCCTCGCACATTGCTTTTTGCGCGCACGCTCAAGCACCACTAGACTGACAACCCTTCTTTTGAGCCTAGCTCTAAGGTCACTTTCCGCATCAGACAACAGTCGTTGCTCTTGGGCAGTGTCAAGGTGCAAGATGATCCGGAGGGCAGCATGGTGTTGGATTTTAGCGTTGGAGAAGAACTTCCGACTCCAAGCCGCAAGACGTGCACCAGTGATTTTTAACTTGTGGTGGAGAGCTTGACATGGTTCGTAGTGGTCAGAGGGTGTAACGCCCTGGATACAACTTTCCATATTCGTAACTCCAACTCTTGCCTTTTCCGGAGATGCGATATTTTATTTCCTCCGTGGTTGGGTTTTGTCTGTTGTTTTGCATTTTGTTCTTGTCATGCATCTCGTCTCATGTCATCATTCGCATTACATCGACATTGTTTTCTTAAAACGTGCATCCTTTGTTAGTTGCCGCTTCTTCCTCGTCTCTGCTGACCTTTCTCAGACCGACCATTCTGTTTTTGCCTGACCGTTTGTCCACCCTCTCTACACTTTGCTCTGACCCCCTCGCACGCGTCCGAGACTTCCCCGAACCCGACCTGCTCAATCATCACCGTTGGATCCGGATCATCCCCTAACGTCTATAAAACATCTCCGCTTTCTCTTTTGACTCCCTAACCCATATATCTCGGGCCGTCCGATTACGATCAGAGGGACCGGATAGCCCTATGCTAAACCACCTGCTATATATATATATATATATATATATATATATATATATATATATATATATATATATATATATATATGCAGATGGAACCCTAGCCCTATCCCATCCATCCATCAAATCCTCCCCGCCGCCGCTCCTCTCTTCCTTGGGATCGCTCCCGATCCAAAATCCACCAACCAGAGCTAGCGCCCGATCCAGATCCTCTCTCGCCCTCCAACCACGTCCCTTGTTCTCCGCGCCGCTCCATTCCTAGCCTCCCACGCGCAGCCGCATACCCGACCTCGAGCTCTCCCGTAGCCAGTCGGCGCTTGATCCAGGTTGGATCGAGGCCACAGCCTTGCTCGCTTTGTCTCCTCCGCCCAAGCCACCGCACGGGAGATGCTCGAGCGCTCCTCCTTCTCGCGACCCGCGCCGCCCCGGTGAGCGTGCTAGCCGGTGACCTCGATCCCAGGACCGGCCTCGCCTCCCTTCTCCTCCGTCCCCTCCTTCCCTTCGCTTTCTCTCTCTCTCCCTCTCATCTCCCTGCTGCCTCTCTCTCGCAGGGACTAGCAGGAGCGCCATGGCCGCCCGATGCTCAAGCCACCACCGGGAACCGCCCCTCCGCCGTCGCGTTGCTCCGCCCTCGCCGTCGTCCCGCTGCACTCGGATCCGCCGCTGCGCCCTGCCGGCCTGCTTCCTCCTCTGCACCGCGCCTGGCCCCCTGCCTCTTGTATGTATCCCCATCTATTATGTAATGTTGATGTAATGATATCCACCTTGCAAAAGCGTTTCAATATGCGGTTCTATCCTTGGTGGGACCTTCGAGTCTCTTTAGGATAGTATCGCATATTGGGCGTGATAAGTTGGTATCAGAGCCTCGACCGACCATAGGAGCCCCCTTGATTGTTGGCCGTTGTTGAGTCTAGAAGAAAACTATTTTGAGTCTTAGGATTATATATACCGGAGAGTAGGAATTCTTTTTACTCCTCATCCCCTTCGTCGCTCTGGTGAGGTCTCCTGACGTAGATGTTTTGTCTTTCCTCTCCTCAAATTTCACTAAAAAAAATTTTAGGATCACGCAGGTATCTTGGAATCGTTCCGATGGTTTTGTGACGAGAACATTGTTCTTGGTGCCTCCTGTCTATTATGTGGCATTGACCCGGGGAGTTGAGCTCCGAGGTGTTATCGTCACAATTTTATCGTTGCAGTTCTGAAATACCTGAGTTTTGCCGACATCGAAAATCTTTTTTATGCAGTTGTTGGTGAGATAACCTCGACGTCACCCAGTACTGGGGAGTTCGGGAGTATTGCCATAGCTCGTACAACGGATGCTTTTCGAAGGTTGAGGTACACGATTTCCGAAGGTTTCTTGGTTATGTGTTGACGGATGGATACAGCTTGGATGTAGGTATTGTTAGTTTGGGTGAGATATATTGCTTCCCCTGTATCCCCAACACCAGATTGCATAACCAGAAAGTTTCGGGAGTTTATAGGTGGGAATTCAAGTAGCTCATAGATTATCTTTCCGACAGATGCCTGATATGGGATTGGGTAAATCTCTATCATATGTATTTGTTCCGGCTTATTCTGCAAGACAAATCCTTTGTTTGTTTTAGTTGTGGTATTCGAGTTGCTTCTAAGTCAAGTGTTGATTCCATACCTTTCAAGCGGTGTTCTCATATTTCTATGGGAGTACTAATCCTTTTGATCATTGAGGTTGTCATGTCAACTCTTTTCCAACCGGTGTGCTTCTCTTCATGTGGATCCGATCATTTTCAACATCCACAAGATCAACTCTAAGTTTTCTCACCGGTGTTTGTTTTATCCATCCCAAGTTGTCTTTGTTTTTCCCGCCCTCCCACCCTTTTCTTCAAGGACTCGGATTTCTTAATCAAGTATCCTTTTATTGATGGGAAGTCTCTCCATTCTTTTCCGTCAATGCTCTTATCCGGTGATTCTCAGGAAGACACTAAAGGAAGCTTCAAGTTTATCATTCTTCGTTCTCTTTTTCTTCTCTGGTGGTTTCAATTCAAGCCTTGTCGATCATATCCTTTCCTCGTTTCAAATATTTTTCTCATGCCGGTGTATCTCTTGATCATTCACCTCTCGCTTACCATTTGTTCCGGTGTGCTGAAGATACCTCAAAAGTTTCGTGTTATCATTCCTACGCTGTTCAAGATATCTCGAGGTTGTTATCTCATTCAAGTCATTTAATTCAACCGGTGCAATTTCCCTTTCAAGTAATTTTTCGAAGGTGTATCTTTTGAGTGGGCCCTAACCCACAGGTCTTTCCCAGGATCTTACCTGACTCTTCTAATTCTCCCGGAGTTATTCTCAAATTCCTTTTTAAGTGTGACGTAAGAATGAATTTTCATCAGTCGCATGCCTTCTCCAAGGTCGTTTTCAAATTCTTTTCATATTTGGCTCAACCTTTCCTCTTTTAATTCTCCCGGAGTATCTCAACAATTCATGGTGGTTCTCATCATCATTCTCAACATCTGAAGACCAAAGAAGAGTTTTCCCTCTAAATCTTGGTCCATTCTCTTGAAGATTCATGGTTCTAGCTTCATGCCATCCTCATAATTGTTTTCGAGTGTGGGAATTCTATTCACCCATCCGAAGCATTTCATGAGTTGTTTCCATTTCTTTCCTCCGAAGGCCATCATGTCATAATTATTCATTCTAGCTTTTAGTTCTCGTTCTCCAAATCTTACCGGTGCATCGTTCAAATATCCTCTAACCAGTTCATGATCTCTTCGTTCACTTGTATCTAAATTCCCCTCAAGTATCTTCATTCATTTTCCAATTCTTCCCGGTGAATTGTGCCTTTGCTAATCTCATTTTCAATTCTTACGGTGGTTCGTTCAAGAGTTCTCTTCCTCTGTTATCATATCAATTCATTCGTTCTTTTTAATCCCACCGGTGGTCCCATCAACACCTTCTCAAGCTTGCGCTATATCTCTTTTAATCCTTTCAACGGGAATAAGTAGTATGCCAAATCTGTTGCTTGTCATCAATTTAAATTGGCGAAGGATACGCATAACATAATTCTTATTCTTGTTTCATCCAAGTGATTAATTCCTTCTTCTGGAGTTTGTTCATGAGGAATAAATTCTCGATTCTAAGATGTTCATCTTTTCCTTCTGGAGTTCCAAGTTCTCTCGGTTATATCATCGCGAAGCTCCATCTAAATCATTGCAAGGCTTCACCTTGTGTTTTCAACTTGTCTTTCTTTCTATCATCCTTTTATTACCGGAGTTCTTCATGGAGGCTCTACATGGTGGTTCACCAAGGATTCCTTTCATTCTTCAATTGTTCTTCAAGTTTTTCTCTCGAAGTTATGATCCGCCAAGCTATACTCTAAAATAAACATGATGCTCAACACATGTTTTGTTTTGGGGAGTTCAAGTATTCTTCATCTTGCATTTCGGAGTGCAATTCTTTCTACCTTAGCTTTTGAGGTGGTGTTATGTCATTCTTGATAATTTTCCTTCTTGTTTCATGATTCACAAGTTGTCGGGAATGAGATATTGTGAAACCATCATTTTCTCTTCGATCATGAATTGTTTCAACCCATATTAATCTCTTCGTTGGAGTTATCTTGTGTCATATTTCACCTAAAGCCTTCCCTAAGGAATGTTGCTATTGTGGTGCTTATCAATGATCCAAGTTTTCTCCTATCCTCTCGGCGAAAGCAGTTTTCATCTCTTCGTTGATCTCAAACAAGCAATTGTTTTCGTTAGTGGCAAAATTTCACCTCAAGTTTTGAGATGTCTACATAAGCCCACGAGGATCATATCCTTTCGTTGTTGGTTTTCCAATGACTCCATTATAACCTTCTCGGAAGGATGCTTTCCAAGCTCATTTGTGGCAAAAGTTGGCATTTTCTACTCCATTCTGTTATTCCAATGATTTATCTTCTATTCTTTCCCCCGGAGACATTGTGATGTTGCTCTTTTCACTCATCATCTTGTTTTTCAAGATCATGTTCTTCTCCTTGCTTCTCCGTTTAGCCGGAGTGTCATATTTTCATTTGAGTTCTCTCATCTTATCTAGTTTTGCCTCCTTCCTCAACCGGAGAGCTGCCTGAAATCCTTCTTACCCCTTGTGCCATTCTTTTAATAGTTTCGGAGGTAGTGTGTTGTTAATCTCATCAAGTATCCTCTCATCTTGTTAAGTTCATGTTCAATTCCTTCCATCTACAGTCGGAGTGCTGTCCAAATTATATCATTATTATTCATTCTTATCTCATTTCAACCAGAGTGGTTTTAAATTCATTTTTGTCCATTAAACTCTTGATTCATGTCTTTGCAACCTTCAAGTTCTCGTGATGTTCCTTGTTTCTCTTTTCTATCGGAGTGCTACCAATTTCGTTCAACTCTGTTGTGTTCTTCTTTCAACTTTTCAACCTCTCAAGGTTCGTGGTTTCACTCATTCGTCAAAGAAGCAACTTAGTTTACCTCTTATCTTCCTCTTCCTTTTCCCTCCGATGCCATCCTAGATCTCGGGACGAGATCCTCTCGTAGTGGTGGAGTGTTGTAACGCCCCGGATACAACTTTCCATATTCGTAACTCCAACTCTTGCCTTTTCCGGAGATGCGATATTTTATTTCCTCCGTGGTTGGGTGTTGTCTGTTGTTTTGCATTTTATTCTTGTCATGCATCTCGTCTCATGTCATCATTCGCATTGCATCGGCATTGTTTTCTTAAAACGTGCATCCGTTGTTAGTTGCCGCTTCTTCCTCGTCTCTGCTGACCTTTCTCAGACCGACCATTCTGTTTTTGCCTGACCGTTTGTCCACCCTCTCTACACTTTGCTCTGACCCCCTCGCGCGCGTCCGAGACTTCCCCGAACCCGACCTGCTCAATCATCACCGTTGGATCCGGATCATCCCCTAACGTCTATAAAACATCTCCGCTTTCTCTTTTGACTCCCTAACCCATATATCTCGGGCCGTTCGATTACGATCAGAGGGACCGGATAGCCCTATGCTAAACCACCTGCTATATATATATATATGCAGATGAAACCCTAGCCCTGTCCCATCCATCCATCAAATCCTCCCCGCAGCCGCTCCTCTCTTCCTTGGGATCGCTCCCGATCCAAAATCCACCAACCAGAGCTAGCGCCCGATCCAGATCCTCTCTCGCCCTCCAACCACGTCCCTTGTTCTCCGCGCCACTCCATTCCTAGCCTCCCACGCGCAGCCGCATACCCGACCTCGAGCTCTCCCGTAGCCAGTCGGCGCTTGATCCAGGTTGGATCGAGGCCACGGCCTTGCTCACTTTGTCTCCTCCGCCCAAGCCACCGCACGGGAGATGCCCGAGCGCTCCTCCTCCTCGCGACCCGCGCTGCCCCGACGAGCGTGCTAACCGGCGACCTCGATCCCAGGACCGGCCTCGCCTCCCTTCTCCTCCATCCCCTCCTTCCCTTCGCTTTCTCTCTCTCTCCCTGTCATCTCCCTGCTGCCTCTCTCTCACAGGGACTAGCAGGAGCGCCATGGCCGCCCGATGCTCAAGCCACCACCGGGAATCGCCCCTCCGCCGTCGCGTTGCTCCGCCCTCGCCGTCGTCCCGCTGCACTCGGATCCGCCGCCGCGCCCTGCCGGCCTGCTTCCTCCTCTGCACCGCGCCTGGCCCCCTGCCTCTTGTATGTATCCCCATCTATTATGTAATGTTGATGTAATGATATCCACCTTGCAAAAGCGTTTTAATATGCGGTTCTATCCTTGGTGGGACCTTCGAGTCTCTTTAGGATAGTATTGCATATTGGGCGTGACAGAGGGCTCTCCCCAGGCATTCGAAACCACCTCATTGAATCCAGGGAGGGAGGCCCAGAAGTTTTCAAATTTGAAGGACCTCGGCCTACGCGGCCCAACCACGTCAGCGAGCAATAGGGGATAGTGATCGGAGAGCGAAGATGAGAGAGCGTGCAGGATGTGATTGTCAAAATGGACATCCCATTCGGCATTGCAAAAGAATGAATCCAGCTTGCATAGTGTTGGGTTCTGCCGTTCGTTGCTCCAAGTGAAGCGCCGGTTTTGAAGGTGAATCTCTTTTAGCTCACAGGAGAGAAGAGCAGCCCTAAATCGGTTGATGCGGCTAACGTTAACATTTCTCTTATTCTTATCACGGGCCCGGTAAATCTAGTTGAAATCTCCAAGCGCGAGCCAGAGTACCCCTGGAGGGGGATTTAAGGCCATCGGGTCAGTGAAAAAACCATCCTTGAGGAAGGAAGCAGCGGGACCATACACTGAGGTGATTTTGTAGCTTGTGTCCAAGCCAATGATGCGGACCATGGCCGAGAGGCAGTATGTCGAGGCGTGATTGGAAGAGATGTCGACCTTCTGGTCGTCCCACAGCATGAGAATTCCCCCTCTGGTGTCATTTGCCGGCTTTTGAGCATAACTACGGAGCCGATTGCCTCCCAGGAGCAAGGCGGTGAACATATCAACATTTTCCAATTTGGTTTCTTACAGGCAAACAATGTGGCATGAGGAAGCCGCTACAGTTTCACCAACGGTATGGTCACCCATGGAGTGCACGATATGGAAGGTTTGGGCGCCGCCAAAGGTTAAATTATGTGCCAGGCTTGCCTCCCAAAACAAGGTATGGACTGCCGATAGGTTGGCCAAGCAGGGTTGGCCCAACTGTGGTTTATGCCCTCTCTGCAAGAGTGAGCAGGAGACGATCGATCACCTCCTCTTCAAATGCCGCTTCACGCTCCGGGTTTGGGAGATGCTGAAGGCATGGTTCCAACTGGACTACTTTGTTACCGGCGTGTGGCAACGCTACCTTCTGCAAAAGAGTGGTGGACACGCCTTTCTGCTAACTCCATCCCCAATAGGAAGGCGATGGCCTCCCTCGCGTTGTTAACCTCTTGGGTCATCTGGAATGAATGCAATGCACGTGTCTTCCGTCACAAGTCCGCCCCGCATCCATCCTGCTCACTCTTATAAAAAGGGATGCGGCCCTATGGGTCACTGCGGGAGCAAAAAAGTTGTGAGCAATCATGTTGGGAGAGTATGTGTTTTTAAACGTATGCTCCGTGTTATGCATCGATGCTAGAAAAATAGTCAGAAATAACACGAAAACCGCCTAAACAGCCAAGATTTCATCCCTAGTGCCCTAGCCTAAGAACGAGCATTGTATGTGACCTTGAGCTATGCAACTCTTTTGTGCGGATCCTTATTATCTGGCACTATTATACTCCCACCACCTGAAAAAGTTTGTTCCTCAAATGCCTGGGACAATTTTTTTCGGACGGAGGGAGTAATAATTAGATTTTGAAATAATTTTCATTTCGTTTTTACATTTTTTTTAGTTGAGCATAGGTGAAATTATGCTCAAATTATATAGGAGGTGGGGAGGATCAAACCTGACCGTCCACCACTTGTGGTACTAATCCAGGCCTTTGTCTCAAATAACACCAGCACTATTTTGCTAACTTCTATTAGAATGATCAAAGTACTCATCTAAAAATAATAAGCAACGATCTCTTTTGCCGAGTTTGACCGTCGCCGGCTACCGCCGTGCAATGTTTTCGGTGTTTTCAACGAGAGCAACGCACTGCGGTGAGCAGATGGCTGTGACGCGCGCCACGCCCGCGTAGGCCTCGCGGCGAAACACGCGTACAGCGACGTGCTGCCGATCGACCGCGCGTGGAATTAAGAGCATCTTCACTAGGCCCGCCCAACAGTCCCCAGAACCACTTTTTTCTGCGTAGGTTGCAAAAAATCGCTCCAGCCATGCAGAGCTGGTTTTCCGCCGGATTTGATCAAAGTTTCGGCCGGCGCTCCCAGCGTAAACCCAACGCGCTGGGGGTGGGCTGGGGGCACCGGCGCTACTTTTTCACGTGCAAATTCCTCTCTCTCCTCTCTTTCAACCTACCCCATTCCGTCGCCCACCTTCCACCGCTCCGCCACCACTGCTGCCTCCTACTCCTCCTCTACCGCACGCCGCGATCTTGACTCAAGTAAGGCAGTGAGATGAGATCAAAGCATGGCGGCCAACCACCACCTCCGCCGCCTTGCCTCCGCGTCTTGCCCCCGTCCCCGTCCCCGCTCTCTCCCGCCTCTCCAAGCCCCCTGTCCCGCCGCTCCTCCGCCTCCCGTTTTCCAGCTTCGCCTCCCCCACGGATCAGCCGGCGGCGGCGGCGAGCGCCGCTGCAGCCGAGAAGGGCAAGGCCCGGGGCGTCGTGAAGGGGGAAGACGAGCCGCATGCTGGTGATGCTGGCGCGAGGAAGGCGAGGGAGGAGGAGGATGACGGCGGCCTGGACCTCGTCCTCTGCCCCGGTCTCCCGTCGCAGTCGGCCGAGGCCTCCTCCTGCCGCCGCCCGCCAGGGGGCGTGCCTCTGCGGCCTCCTCTCGCCCTTCCCTCGCCGATGACGCCCAAGACCAGGTCCTCCCCCTCCCCGTTCGCCATATCCAAGACACAGAAGAAGGGGCTGGCGACCTCGCCCTCCGCTTGCTCGCCGCCGTGGGCCGAGGCGCACCACCGCGTGGCCGGGGCCTCCTCCTCGACATCGTCACCGGCCCGGCCGCTTCCTCGCTGCG
>NC_041391.1:466587060-466645209 GCF_002162155.2 Triticum dicoccoides | reverse complement strand
CGGACGAAAAAAACACTTCGAGAAAATCTCACTGTTGAGTACGTACGCGCGCGCGCACGTACAGTTGTGGCGAGATACTATATAAAAACGGATTTAATAAAATTGTAGCCGTCCGCATCGCCATGCACGCCCAATGAGCATTGACAAGCACGGCTCGCTCAGTCAAAAAAACGCGGAGCACCCCGCGTCGCCCCTGCCGCCTCCAAGTGTCGTCCTGTGCCGCGCTGTTACCAGCCCGGCCGATCGAACTTTTAAAGTTTAAACCCCCGGCGCCTCGATCGGGCGGGCCAGCCAGACCCATCACCCATGCAGGTCCTGCTGCCCACGAGTGCGCGTCCCGGCCTGACACACGAGCCAAAGCCACGGCATACCGCTCGCCGGACGCGCCTTCTATATAAACAGCTTGCCCATGCTCACATGACATCCAAGAACAAGCTCGACACACACACACACGCACACACGGGAACAGCTAGCTAGCTTGCTCTTCGATCATCCCGAGCTGCCTGCGTGCGCACGTAGCTAGCTATTCACAGCTCCCGCGTAGCTAGCTAGCTTAGCTTTGGAGCCAGCCAGCCATGCCGGCCTTCGCCGAGAGCACGGCCGAGCCGCCTCTGGCGGACAGCTACTACGCCCTGCTCCGCGGTGGCAACAAAGCCGACGAGTGCGCCTCGGCGCCGCCGCCTGGCTGCCAGGCCCCGCCCGTGTCGGAATGCGAGCTCCCGATGATCGACGTTGGGTGCCTGACGGCGTGCGGCGGGGGCACGGAGGAGAGGGCGGCATGCGCGGCGGCGATAGCGTCCGCGGCCGCTGAATGGGGCTTCTTCCAGGTGGTCAACCACGGCGTCAAGCAGGAGCTCCTGGAGGCGATGCGGCGGGAGCAGGTGCGCCTCTTCCGCCTGCCGTTCGAGGCCAAGGCCACGGCCGGCCTTCTCAACGACTCCTACCGCTGGGGCTCCCCGACCGCCACGTCGCCAAGGCAGCTGTCTTGGTCCGAGGCCTTCCATGTCCCGCTCGCCGGCATCTCCGGTAGCCCTTGCAGCTACGGCGAGCTCACCAGCATCAGGTACGTGCGTATGTACTCCTACAGTGTGTGGTCCATCGACGCGTCCAGTGTCACGGTGGGAGTGGCTAAGCTAGCTTAGCACTCCTAATGTAGAGCTAGCTCGAGTGTGTTTAGGCTGCTCGATCGACATGTGTGCCTTCGTGATCCTGATTAAGATTTATTTTCTTTAGTGAAGTGCCGGTACTTCTCATGTACCGGGAATAATATTGGAAAGCTTTCCCATCATGTGAGGACCGTCACGGTAAACATGATCGAGACATTTAGTAGTAGTGCGGGCGAATAAGGACCCGGTAAAAAAGAAGGGACGTGTTTAATTACAGCGATTAAGCTGGTCTAGCAACATCATGTCACAATAAAAAGCTGGTGCAGCAACATCGTCTTCGGAATGTTGTGGCGTAGTCAAGAAGTAGATCAAATCCGCGTGTGTCTGATGTGGAAAATGCTTTAACTCTAGCAAGTATCAGTGCGGTGAATATTTCTCGATCAACTTCATAATCAACTATATATGCATCTATTGTGTCTGACGATCCAGATCACGAGCGTCCCCAATCGTGGTGAAAACAATGCCTACACGATCGTGACGCCTACGCGAATGTCAACTGAAAGTTCGTTTTTAGCTCTAGAAATTCATTTGGTTCTGATAGAGGAAAGGAAACTAACAGCTAGTTAATCTTGTTAGTCATTGCTTAATAGGGCATAAATTAAGGAAGCGTTTTCGGGTTGGCGGTGCGAATGAACAGCAGTATAGTACTACTAGTACAGTTAGCAAATAACTTAAGGAAAGCTTGTGTGTGTGTGGACGGTGCAGGGATGTGACGCAGGAGGTGGCGAACGCGATGTCAAAGCTGGCCAACACGCTGGCGTGCGTCCTGGCCGAGAGCCTGGGACACACCGCCGGCCAACGCTTCCCGGAAGGGTGCGACGAGAGGACGTGCTTCCTCCGGCTGAACAGGTACCCGCCGTGCCCGTTCTCGCCGGACGCCTTCGGCCTGGTGCCGCACACGGACAGCGACTTCCTCACCGTGCTCTGCCAGGACCAAGTCGGCGGCCTGCAGCTGATGAAGGGCTCCCGGTGGGTGGCCGTCAAGCCCATTCCCGGCGCTCTCATCGTCAACATTGGAGACCTCTTCCAGGTACATGCATACCTTACCCACATGCATGCATGTTAACCGATACTCCTAGCATAGCACACACTTTCCCTAGTAGAGTACTACACACTTGTCAGCTCATGAAGGTGGCTCTGTGCCGGGCCGGCCTCCACTAGCTTGATGAGTCCAAACCTGGCTTGTACGTACCACTGCGGCACCTATGAACTTATGCCGGGTGTGTACCCCGACGCTCTAAAAGGGGAAGCTGCCCTGTCATACATATCCACAACTTGCGTACTTGTATGCGCTGGCTGGGCTTGTGCCTCTGTGACTGTACCGTCGCTAAGGAAAAGCCTATGGATTCCGCTAATTCAGGGGACAGCAAAACATTGCATGTACAAAAGCGAGACCTGTACACTCCATGGTGCTCACATGGTACGCCGCAACTTTTGCTAGGCAACCCAGGCACAGCACAGCGCAACATATAGTACTGCTACTCCTACTATTTTTCCTATATATACTATATGGGGCATTATTATACAGCCGTAGATTCGTCATCGTTCAACTTGTATCAGGGAGTTAACAGAAAAACCTATCATTTGCCATGCAAAAAAAAAATCATGGAAGTTGTATACGTATTTTATATGATGCACTGTATTTACTTTAAATTCCTGATAGAATGTCGGTTCATAATGTCCCCTTTATATGGTTTTATATATCTTGAATGAAGGCATGGAGCAACAACAGATACAAGAGCGTGGAGCACAAAGTGGTGACCAACGCGACGACGGAGAGGTACTCCGTGGCATACTTCCTTTGCCCGTCGTACGACTCGCCCATCGGCGCATGCGAAGAGCCTTCACCTTACAGGACCTTCACCTTCGGGGAGTATCGGAGAAGGGTGCAGGAAGACGTCAAGAAGACGGGGAAGAAGATTGGCCTCCCCAATTTTCTGCTGTAGATTGCTCCTGCATGGCTATAAAAATACATCTTGCATGCAGACTAGGCTTGTTTATCCATGTCAATATGTACATGTTTCCTCTGTATACGCCGCCCGTGTAATAGTAAGAGCACGTTATTTTATTTTATGGTTCTCTTTCTGAAACTAAGAGTGCATGTGTCATTGTAATTTGTTACTCCCCTGTCTTAAAATGATAGTCTCAAAAACTCCTTATATTTTTTAGACAGAGGGAATAATAATTTGTGTGTGTAGAATAGTGTGCACGCATGTACTAGTAGGAGAGCATCCACCTAAGCATATAAGAATGGGGGATTAATGGCCTAAAAAAATTATAGTGGTAGGTTCTATTGTATTTACCGTATTGTTTTTCCCCTCTTCTTCGTTTGCTTAGAGAATCTACAACCGAAGTCCCCATACCCGCCTCAAACGCCCGGACAAGTTGCGCGGTGTCCGAACAAAATTTAGCCACCCATCCGGGCTATCCATAGTCGGCCCAAACGCCCGAACTGGCCGCCAAATATGAGGCGGATATGGGACACCCGGACGCCCCCGCCACGTAGGCTCTGAGCGCTGGGGCCGATTGTCTGACGAGAGTCTCCTCCGCTCCACACCGCGTGGCGCCGCTCCGGCGTGCCGCCTGTGGGAAGAGGTCGACTATTTAAGCCGGACAGCGACATCCGAACCCTATCAGCCCCATTTCCCCTTTCTCCTCTCCACCCCCGTCACTTCAAATCCGCCCGCCGCTACCATGCCGAGGCGCCGAATCACCACCTAAGGCATGCTCACTCCGAAGCGGTGGCTGCAGCTACTGGAGCAGATCCGGGCGAGGCGGGCTACTCGTTTCACCACCGCCTTCCTCCGAGTTCGCCGAGGCCGTCGGAGGATGAGGAGGAGGAGGCGGGAAGGAGGAGGAGGAGGAGGGGGGGGGGACAACTGCTACTTCTTGAGTTTGCGTTGATTTTTTTCCTTGAAGAGGAAGGGTGATGCAGCAAAGTAGAGATATGTATTTCTCTGAGTTAAGAACCAAGGTATCAATCGAGTAGGAGGAACACACAAGTCTCCAATAGATGCACCTGCACAAACTAACAACACTTGCACACAACGCGAAAAAGGGGTTGTCAATTCCTTCACGGCCACTAGCAAGAGTGAGATCTGATAGAGATAGGTATAAGAGATAAGTAAAAGTGTAAAATAAAGTAAACATAAATAAACTCAAGTAAGGTATTTTTGGGTTTTGGTTTTATAGATCTCAAAATAATATGATAGAAAATAGACCCCGGTGGGCATATGTTTCACTAGAGGCTTCTCTCTTGAAGGAAGCATACGGTGGGTAAACAAATTACTGTTGAGCAATTAACAGAAACGCGCATAGTTATGACGATATCTAAGGCAATGATCATGAATATAGGCATCACGTCCATGACAAGTAGACCGACTCCTGCCTGCATCTACTACAATTACTTCACACATCGACCGCTATCCAGCATGCATCTAGTGTATTAAGTTAACAAGAACGGAATAACGCCTTAAGCAAGATGACATAATGCAGAGGGATAGATCCAATCAATATGGTAAAACCCCCATCTTTTTATCTTAATGGCAACAATACAACTATGTGTCTCGCTACCCCTACTGTCACTGGGGTGAGGACACCGCAAGATTTAACCCATCACAAAGCACCTCTCCCCTTGCAAGAAAAACCAATCTAGTTGGCCAAACCAAATCGATAGATCGGAGAGAAATACAAAGCTATCTTAATCATGCATAAAAGACTTCAGAGAAGACTCAAATAATATTCATAGATAATCTTATCATAAACCCACAATTCATAGGATCTCAACAAACGCACCGCAAAAGAAGAATACATTGAATATGTCTCCAAGAACATCGAGGAGAACATTGTATCGATGATCAAAGAGAGGGAAGAAGCTATCTAGCTACTATTTATGGACCCATAGGTCTATGATAAACTACTCACACATCATTGGAAGGGCAACAAGGTTGGTGTAGAGGCCCTCCGTGATCGAATCCCCCTCCGGCAGAGTGCCGGAAAAGGCCCCAAGATGGGATCTCACGTGAACAGAAGCTTGCGGCAGCGGAAATGTATTTTTGGTGTGCCCTCTGATGTAAGGGGAATATTTGGGTATTTATGGAGCTGATATTAGGGTTAGGGGAGTCCCGAGGGGCCCACAAGCCTTGGGGGGGGGGGGCTAGGGCTCGCCCCTAGGGCTTGTGGCCCTCTCGTGGCTCCTCTGGCCTCCCCCCGAAGCTTCGTGGTTGTCTTGTAGTCCAAGAAAAATTCTCAAGAAGTTTTGCTCCGTTTGGTATAGATTTTCTGTAAAAGACAAAAACGAGGAAAAAACAACAAGTTGCACTGGGCACTAGGTTAATAGATTAGTCCCAAAAAATGATATAAGATAGCATATTAATGCATATAAAACATTTAAGATGGATAATATAATAGCATGGAACAATAAAAAATTATAGGTACGTTGGAGATGTATCAAGCATCCCCAAGCTTATTCCTGCTCGTCTTTGAATAGGTAAATGATAAAAATAGAATTTTTGATGTGGAATGCTACCTAACATGTTTATCAAGTAATCGTTCTTATTGTGGCATGAATATTCAGATCCATAAGATTCTAAAAAAGTTTAATATGGACATAAAAATAATAATACTTCAAGCATACCAATAAAGGAATCATGGATTTTCCAAATATCATGGCTAAAGAAAGTTATCCCTACAAAATCATATAGTCTTATCATGCTCTATCTTCATCACACAAAGTATTTACTATGCACAACCTGGATGACAAGCCAAACAATTGTGCCATACTTTTGACGTTCTAAAGCCTTTTCAACTTTCACGCAATACATGAGCATGAGCCATGGATATAGCACTATGGGTGGAATAGAAGGTGGCAGTAGATAAAAAGGAGAAAGAAATTCTCACACCAACTAGGCAAATTAATAGGCTATGGAGATGTGATAACCCACAAGTATAGGGGGTCGCAACAGCTTTCGAGGGTAGAGTATTCAACCCAAATTTATTGATTCGACACAAGGGGAGCCAAAGAATATTCTTGAGTATTAGTAGTTGAGTTGTCAATTCAACCACACCTGGATAACTTAGTATCTACAGCAAAGTGTTTAGTAGCAAAAAGTGGTATGATAATAAAGGTAACGGTAGCAAAAGTAAAGATAAATGTTTTGGGGTTTTTGTAGTAGTTGTAACAGTAGCAACGGAAAAGTAAATAAGCGAAGAACAATATATGAAAAGCTCGTAGGCAATGGATCAGTGATGGATAATTATGTCGGATGCGATTCCTCATGCAATAGTTATAACATAGGGTGATATAGAACTAGCTCCAATTCATCAATGTAATGTAGGCATGTATTCCGTAAATAGTCATACGTGCTTATGGAAAAGAATTTGCATGACATCTTTTGTCCTACCCTCCCGTGTTCAGCGGGGTCCTTACGGAAACTAAGGGATATTAAGGCCTCCTTTTAATAGAGAACCGGAACAAAGAATTAACACATAATGAATACACGAACTCCTCAAACTACGGTCATCACCGAGAAGTATCCCGATTATTGTCACTTCGGGGTTGTCGGATCATAACACATAATAGGTGACTATAGACTTGCAAGATAGGATCAAGAACACACATATATTCATGAAAACATAATAGGTTCAGATCTGGAATCATGGCACTCGGGCCCTAGTGACAAGCATTAAGCATAGCAAAGTCATAGCAACATCAATCTCAGAACATAGTGGATACTAGGGATCAAACCCTAACAAAACAAAGTTGATTACATGGTAAATCTCATCCAAGCCATCACCGTCCAGCAAGCCTACGATGGAATTACTCACACACGGCGGTGAGCATCATGAAATTGGTGATGGAGGATGGTTGGTGATGACAACGGCGACGAATCCCCCTCTCCGGAGCCCTGAACGGACTCCAGATCAGCCCTCCCGAGAGAGATTAGGGCTTGGCAGCGGCTCCGTGTCGTGAAACGCGATGAAACTTTCTCCTTGATTTTTTTCTCCCCGAGACGGAATATATGGAGTTGGATTTGAGGTCGGAGGAGGTCCAAGGGGCCCACGAGATAGGAGGGCGCGCCCTAGGGGGGGGGCGCCCCCTGTCTCGTGGACAGCCTGTGGGCCCCCTGGCCTTAATTCTTTCGCCAAAAATTCTTATTAATTCTGAAAAGTGCCTCCGTGGATTTCTAGGACATTCCGAGAACTTTTCTTTTCTACACATAAAACAACATCATGGCAGTTCTGCTGAAAACAGCGTCAGTCCGGGTTAGTTTCATTCAAATCATGCAAGTTAGAGTCCAAAACAAGGGGAAAAGTGTTTGGAAAAGTAGATACGTTGGAGACGTATCAACTCCCCCAGGCTTAAACCTTTGCTTGTCCTCAAGCAATTCAGTTGATAAACTGAAAGTGATAAAGAAAAACTTTTACAAACTCAGTTGCTCTTGTTGTTGTAAACATGAAAAGCCAGCATTCAAGTTTCAGCAAATATTATGAACTAACCATACTCACAATAACATATAGGTCTCACAATTACTCATATCAATAACATAATCAGCTAGCGAGCCATAATAATAAAACTCGAATGACAACAATTTCTCAAAATAATCATAACATGATATAACAAAATGGTATCTCGCTAGCCCTTTCTGAGACCGCAAAACATAAATGCAGAGCACCTTTAAAGATCAAGGACTGACTAAACATTGTAATTCATGGTAAAAGAGATCCAGTCAAGTCATACCCAATATAAACCAATAATAATGAATGCAAATGACAGTGTGCTCTCCAGCGGGTGCTTTTAATAAGAAGGGTGATGACTCAACATAAAAGTGAATAGATAGGCCCTTCGCAGAGGGAAGCAGGGATTTGTAGAGGTGCCAGAGCTCGATTTTAAAATAGAGATTGAATAACATTTTGAGCGGCATACCTTCGCTATCAACACAACAACTATGAGATGATTGTATCTTCCATGCTACATGCATTATAGGCAGCTCCCAAATAGAATGGTAAAGGTTTATACTCCCCCAACCACCAACAAGCATCAATCCATGACTTGCTCGAAACAACGAGTGCCTCCAACATACAACAGCCCTGGGGATGTTTTGTTTAACTATTTTGATTTGCTTTGATCTTTTTGGATCATGGGACTGGGCATCCCGGTTACCGGCCCTTTCTCGTGAATGAGGAGCGGAGTCCACTCCTCTTGAGAATAACCCACCTAGCATGGAAGATATAGGCAGTCCTAGTTAAAACATGAGCTGCTCGAGCATACAAAATAGAATTTCATTTGAAGGTTTGGAGTTTGGCACATACAAATTTACTTGGAACGGCAGGTAAATACCGCATATAGGAAGATATGGTGGACTCATATGGAACAACTTTGGGGTTTAAGGAGTTTGGATGCACAAGCAGTATTCTTGCTTAGTACAGGTGAAGGCTAGCAAAAGACTGGGAAGCGACCAAATGAGAGAGCGAAACAGTCATAAACATGCATTAATATTAATTCACACCGAATACAAGTATGAGTAGGATATAATCCAGCATGAACATAAATATCATGAAGGCTATGTTGATTTGATTCAACTACATGCGTGAACATGTGCCAAGTCGAGTCACTTCATACATTCAAAGGAGGATACCATCCCATCATACCACATCATAATCATTCTAATAGCATGTTGGCACGCAAGGTAAACCATTATAATTCATAGCTAATCAAGCATGGCACAAGCAACTATAATCTCTAAATGTCATTGCAAATATGTTTACTTCATAATGGCTGACTCAGGAACGATGAATCATCATATTTACAAAAATAAGAGAGGTCGAGTTCATACCAGCTTTTCTCATCCCAATAAGTCCATCATATATCATCATTATTGCCTTTCACTTGCAGGACCAAACGATGTGTATAATAATAAGAGTGCACGTGCATCAGACTAAGCTGGAATCTGCAAGCATTCAACTCAAGAGAGAAGACAAGTAATATGGGCTCTAAGTTAAATAAACGATCATGCGTAAGAGCCACTAAGCATTTTCAATATAGTCTTCTCGACCCCCAAAAGAAATAAAATAAAATAAAACTATTTACACGGGAAAGCTCCCAACAAGTAAAAGAAGAACGAGAAATCTTTTTGGGTTTTTCATTTTAATTCCTACTACAAGCAAGGAAATTAAACTAACTAATTTTTTTGGTTTTTCTTAAGGTTTATCAAACACACAAGAAGAAAACTAGAAAAAGAAATTTAAACTAGCATGGATAATACAATGAAAGAGTATGAGTACCGACGACTAATGTGTGAACGTGAATGTAAAGTCGGTGAGAAATACGTACTCCCCCAAGCTTAGGCTTTTGGCCTAAGTTTGTCTAATACCAGTGACCGCCTAGCTGATATCCATAAGTGAATCTGGGGTAGTTATGAGATGCAGAGGCGACCGCCTCCTGAGCAGCAGTGTGTTGGCGAGCTGCCTCCATTCCCCTCTCATATTCAGCTGCTTCTTCCCTGGTGACAACATATCTTCCTTTTGCCTGATAATCAAAAAGGTAGGGAGCAGGAAGAGTAACAGGGACGACATTGCGTCTGTTATAGATTAGTCGATAATGGAGGAATTGTTCATTCCTCTCAAGAAAATGATGATCAAACATAGCTTCTTTATCCAAATAAACAGGAGGTACAATCATGTCCCCCTCTCATGGAGCTATATTAAGAAAATTAGCCACACGGTGTAGGACCTTGAAGTATGTCTAGAGGGGGGGGGGTGATTAGACTACTTGACCAATTAAAAACTTAAGCTTTTCCCAATTTTAGAGTTTGGAAGATTTTAGCTATCTTAGGACAAGTCAAGCAATCATCACACAATTCAAGCAAGCATGCAAAGATTATATAGGCAACGGAAATTAAAGCATGCAACTTGCAAGAAAGTAAAGGGAAGGGTTTGGAGGATTCAAACGCAATTGGAGACACGGATGTTTTTGGCGTGGTTACGATAGGTGGTGCTATCGTACATCCATGTTGATGGAGACTTCAACCCCGAAGGGTAACAGTTGCGCGAATCCACGGAGGGCTCCACCCACGAAGGGTCCACGAAGAAGCAACCTTGTCTATCCCACCATGGCCGTCGCCCACGAAGGACTTGCCTCACTAGAGGTAGATCTTCACGAAGTAGGCGATCTCCTTGCCCTTACAAACTCCTTGGTTCAACTCCACAATCTTGTCGGAGGCTCCCAAGTGACACCTAGCCAATCTAGGAGACACCAATCTCCAAGAAGTAACAAATGGTGCATTGATGATGAACTCCTTGCTCTTGTGCTTCAAATGATAGTCCTCCAACACTCAACTCTCTCTCATAGGATTTGGATCTGGTGGAAAGAGGATTTGAGTGGAAAGCAACTTGGGAAGGCTAGAGATCAAGATTCATATGGTAGGAATGGAATATCTTGGCCTCAACACATGAGTAGGTGGTTCTCTCTCAGAAATGGTAAGTTGGAAGTGTAGGTTCGTTCTGATGGCTCTCTCCACGAATGAAGAGAAGGTGAAGGGGTATATATAGCCTCCACACAAAATCTAACCGTTACACACAATTTACCAAACTCGGTGGGACCGATTCAACAGACTCAGTCGGACCGATTTAGTAAACCTAGTGACCGTTAGTGATTTTCGGTGGGACTGACATGCAACTCGGTGAGACCGATTTGGTTAGGGTTAGGGCATAACATAATCTCGGTAAGACCGATTACACAAACTCGGTAAAACCAATTTTGGTAATAAGCTTTCCAGAGAGTTGGTCAGGTAAACTCGGTGGGACCGATTTGCTCTTTTCGGTGAGACCGAAATGTTACAAAAGGGAAACAGAGAGTTTACATTGCAATCTCGGTGGGACCGATCGCTCACTTCGGTTAGACTGAAATGTTATGAAGGGAAATAGAGAGATTACAATCACATCTCGGTGAGACCGAAATCCCTATCGGTAGGACCGATTTGCTTAGGGTTTGTGGTAGTGGCTATGCCTTTTGGAATCGGTAGCACCGGATTGGAAGAATCGGTGTGACCGATTTTGGCTTTGGGTTTAGGTCATTTGTGGATGTGGGAAAGTAGCTGAGGGTTTTGGAGCATATCACAAAGCACATGAAGCAAGAGGCTCATTAAGCAACACCTCATCCCTCCTTGATAGTATTGGCTTTTCCTATAGACTCAATGTGATCTTGGATCACTAAAATATAAAATGAAGAGTCTTGAGCCTTTGAGCTTGAGCCAATCCTTTGTCCTTAGTATTTTGAGGGATCCACTTTCATCATCCATGCCATGCCATTCATTGAGCTTTCCTGAAAATAATAGTCTTGGAATAGCATTAGCTCAATGAGCTATATGTTGTTATGAATTACCAAAACCACCTAGGGATAGTTGCACTTTCAATCTCCCCCTTTTTGGTAATTGATGACAACATATAGATCAAAGCTTCGACAAATGATAATAAGAATAAAAACATCGTCGCTTTGAGAAGTATGTGATAAGCAATAGCTCCCCCTAAATTCGTGCATAGTTTAAAATTTGCTTTGGATTGCAAATGCACAAGGAATTAGGCTCATGGGTTACTCTTCCATGTCACATACATCTTGGTTGAGCGCTCAAAATGATAAGTATTGAATACATGCACTCATCACCAAGCAAAGTGAATGATCACATAAGATAGATAGGGTAATATCATCAAACATGCATAAGTGTAGCTTATGATCAAACACATGATCATCAATGTCTCACAAGCATAGTATCTCAACCAATCAAAAAGAAAACAAGTTTAAACCAACAAAGCAAGAGAGAACAAAAGCAACACACTCTCTCTCGAAGCCTATGATCTATACATTTTTCTCCCCCTTTGGCAACAAGTTACCAAAAAGTTCATAGAAAATGCATAGTGCTAGATCGATTCTTAGGCTTGATCTTTAGTTGGTGGTGTAGAGATGGCTCCTTGGACAAAGGCTTCAGTTGATGTAGAGGGTGCTGGAGTTGATGCTGAAGCTGGTTGCACTGGAGATGAAGGGGCAGTAGCTGGTGCTGAAGATGTTGCTCTAGTGTCTGGCACTGGCACAACAGCTGACCTCTGAGCTCTAGGCACTCTGGCAAAGACATTTGTGGTTGTCTTGCCCTTCCTCTCCTACATGTCATCCTGTAGTTGCTCCACAACTGACTGAATCTCAGTTACTTTGACATCTAGATCATAGAATTTTTGTTCCATGATTCTTTCCAAGCTCTCCTAGTTTTGAGTTAAGGTGGCCAACCCCTTCTCAATCCTCAGTGATGATGCTATCAAGTAACCAAGCTGCTCCTGCTTGTTTTTCAAGAAATACTCAGATGCCTCCTCTTGAGTTGGCATCTTGGCAGCCTTCTCCTTCCTTGCCTTCTCCTTCTTCTCTTGATCTTGAACTGATGATGGATCATCCTCATTCATGACAACCTCATTGTCTTCAAAGTCTGGATAGAGTGGAAAATGTTCCCTATCCAATAGATATTTGCCAGTTCCCATCTTTGAGTTGATCAATTCCTAAATCTGAGGTGCATATCCACAGCTCCTCTTCTAATCTGCTGCAGTCCTCTTAATGGTTTCAACTATAAGGCTCATGACTTTGAATTTCTGTGGCACATCAAATAAATGCAACATATTGATGGCATGCCCTCTGATCATGTTGTGGTCACCAGACTTGGGCAACAGAGTGTGCCTCAGAATCCAATTGATAGTAGGCAGCCCTGACAACAGAAAATGGACTGATCCAAAAGAGAAAGTCTCTAGGGCTTTGTCTGGGATCTCGTTGTACATGTGTGCCATGGTATTGTGTCCCATTTTCTTCTTGGCATATACATCCAGATCATCATCATTTTCCTTTGGGGCATTTATCAGTTTTTCCCATTCTTCAACAGTGGATTGGTACCTTGTACCTTCAGACATCCAAACAATTCTTCCATCTGGCTAAAAATGTGTTGTGGAGTAGAATTGCATGATAAGTTCATCATTCTAGTTTGTGAGCTTTCGCCCAACAAAATCTGCAACTCCACAAGCAACAAAGCTGTCTTGCACTCCAGGATAGTGCTCTTCATTTTCCTTCATGTAGGTCCAGTCGACTCACCTCATATCACAAACTATGGGCTTCTTGTCCAATAAGATTGTCTCATAGAAGTCCTGTTGTTCCTTTGTATGGAACCTGTAATCAACATCAGTTCTTCTCCTTGTGGCATATGGATCTGCCATCCTCCATAGCCTCAATCCTGAGTCTTTTCTGATGTTCATGTCCTCAGCCACAGGATGGGCATCATTGTGATATGGTATCTTAGGCTTGAGCTTCCTTAGAACCTATCCTTCTTCATCTTCCTCCTCAGCAACCTCAGGCACAGGGGCCTTGTTCTTGTCAGCAGCTGGAATACTCCTGGTATTCCTCTTTGGTGCAGACTTGGCCTTGGGGGCAGCTTTGGGTGCTTCCTTGGGCTTAGATGTTGCAGCCCTAGATTTAATAACATCACCCATAAGCTTTGGTGCCTTTGGTGATGGTGCAGTAAGCTCTTCCTCTTCCATCATGGAAGGTTGCCCAACAACTCTGGCCATGGTCTTCTTGACCCTTTCCTTCCTCTTCTTGCTTTCAGCAGCTGGCTCTTTGGGATCAGGCTTTTCAGGCAGTTGAGTTGATGCCCTAGCCTTGGACATTGGTTGTCTTCCTGTAGGACTTTTAATCTTCATGCCTGGCTTTATATCCTTTGCTGAGCCATATTCCTTCTTGAGCACCACTTTCTAGGAAGTAGCCTCATCTTCTTCAGCTTTGTAGTCCTCATCTTCTGAGTCTGAGGTTCTCTTTCTCCTTTGCCTAGTAGCAGCCTTAGGCAGGTTGCTAGGAGTGCTTCTGCTCCCTTCATCTGAAGTGCTGGAGGGACTAGTGCCCTCACTCATGTGAATCTGCTCTGCTGACCTATTCTAACTGTCACTCTGGTCTGACATGCTGCAAAAGCTGACTGCAGACCCTGTGAAGAGTTATAGATGAGAAAGAGTGGATGAGCATCACAAAATGCAGAGATTGTTTAAAGAATGATTCAAAAATTCAGTTTTAGTTTTCCACAGAAAGCATTTCGGATCAACCGATTTTCAAACTCGGTGATACCGAAGCAGTTTTTGGAACCTAAACTGATGAACTCGGTTGGACCGAGTCACAGTTCGGTGGCACCGAGACTGCTAGGGTTTCACAGAATCCTAAAATTGGTCGCACCGATTAGTAATTCTCAGTCAAACCGAGAGTCACTGGTGAAATGGCATATGCCAAATCTGTGAGACCGATTTTTTCAACTCGGTGGGTCCGAGATGGTTTCGGCGGAAACCTAACCCTAAAAATTTGAATCTAATCTACTCTACGGACTACTTTGGCTGGATAGGGTTGTTTCAATCGTGGCAAGAATCAATAAGAGTACAATGTGCTAGGAATCAGATGTGGATAGCACAAAGATCGAGTCCATACCCTAGTGCGGCGATGAACTCGCTACGGCGGCAACGGTGGGGTTGAATTCCGTTGACGACGGCGGAGACCAGCGACAGGAGGCGGCTGGCGACGAGGAGACGATCCGGAGACCTTCAATGGCAGAGCGAGCTATTGCGCGGGCGAAGGGGTTCGGAGAAATTTCCAAAAAATTTCCCGTGTCTATATATAGCCCGACCCTGTCGGTGTGACCGAGTGGAACAACTCGGTGGTACCGAGATGCATAACTGTGTTCTGTTACAGCAACTCGGTGTGACCGAAAAGTTCAAATCGGTTGCACCGAGATTGAAAACTCAGATCAACTTAATAATCTCGGTAGGACCGAAATGGAGGAATCGGTCAGACCGAGAATCACAAAGAGGTTTTGGAAGTTTAAGTCTATGACGAATCAGGGACT
Source organism: Triticum dicoccoides (assembly GCF_002162155.2). Classification (NCBI taxonomy): domain Eukaryota; kingdom Viridiplantae; phylum Streptophyta; class Magnoliopsida; order Poales; family Poaceae; genus Triticum; species Triticum dicoccoides. The sequence goes on along the minus strand of NC_041391.1, from coordinate 466,630,139 downwards.
CCGAGTGCTCCTCACACAGAGTGGTTCGAATCTGACTTGATCAAATTTTGTGATGTAGCATGAATAGAGTTTGAGACGAGAAAAGCATAGATAGCTAGAGAGGGTTCTTAGGCATTCTTGTCCATCCACTTGGCCAAAAGAAGAATGAACCAAACAATCAAAACAACAAGTGGATGTCCTTGAATGAGTAAAATATGCATCAACATGCTCACACAATAAAATGGCAAATGAAATATGTGGCAAAGCATGCACAACCTTCTAGCATCTATCAAACAATTGGCGATGACTAGGTCATCTATATATGAGTATATTGACTTAGGAGTCAAATGAGAACATTTGATCATAGGTCATACTCATCGTTTAAGCTCAAGTGGGGTTACCACTTTTACATAATGCATTTATGTTTTCACACCATTAGAGTTGCTTTGACTCAATTTTTTTGAGTTAAGCTCCCCCTAGATGTGAGATCCCCCCTTTAGAGGGATGAACTAACCTTGGGTTTTGTCGATGATGACTTCATGTAGGTGTTGAATATGTGGATGCTCAATGTTGAAGTATATCATTTGGAGCAATCCTTTGGAGTGAGTTGCACTTTCAACTTGCCTACATGGGTTAGTCCCACAAGGAACAAACAAGAATATCCATAGACATAGAGTGATGCACACACAAGATGATGTCCATGAAACCATTAGGTTACCTTGTCCCTTGCCTTACCAACATGAGGGTTTGTGACTCCTTCAACTAGTGCAAGATGTGGAAGTTGATTGCACTTGTCCTTGCCATAAAGATATGAGTGAAGAATGTTGGCGGAGTCACCCTCAAGAACTCTCTAGTTCTTCTTCTTCGGGATCCACATCATCTTGATGGGAATCCTTGGAGTTGTAGTTGTACTTGATGAAGTGGGACTTGACGTAGTCTTGGGAATCCACTTGACCGAGACTTTAGGTGCTTCTTCAAATGCATCAATCTCTTCTTGAAGCTTATCCTTGCCTTTGTTCTTGTAGTCTTGTGGAGGAAGATCATCTTCAGCTTGTGTTCCCTTGAAGGAAGTAGGATCATACTTCTCTTGTTGAGGAACAAACTTCGTCTTGGCGTATTGATCTTCTTCCCACTCAACTCCATTGGCATTGAACTTTCGTTCAAAACCAACACCTTGATTCTTCCGGTGTCTTCCTTGCTTGCGTACAATTTCCTCGAATTGCTTACTCCCGGCAAGGATCTTGTAAACACCTTTCTCTATAATTCCCTTCAATAAGCTATTTTCTTGCTCAAGTGTAACTTGGCTAAGAGAATCATTAGTGGAATCAAGAGAACTACTAGAAGCAACAATATTGGATTTAACATTATTATTGTTACTACTAGAGGAAGTATCTTTCCTGTACTTGTTACCAGACTTGACTTGAGGCATGTAAGTAGATAAGAGTAAACTCTTGGCAATGTAAGAAGAACTTTTCTTACGGAGATCATCATTGATTGCCTTTAAGAACTCATGCTCTTGCTCAAGATTGAGCTTTTCAAAGCGTAACTTCTCATGAGCCCTTAAAAGTTCTCGATGATCTTCGAAGATAGTTTCATGAGCCAACTTTAGAGTTTTTAGTTCTTTAGTTAGAAGCTCAATTTTCTCCTTATCATTGTCATTCGTTTGATTAGCATGATTAATTGACGTTTCATCATAGTATTCATCACTAGAGTTGTCAACAAGTAAATCATCATCCACAAGCAAGTCATCTTCATCACTATTGAAATCAACATACTCAGGATGTGTTACCTTTGGACCTTTGGCCATGAAGCATCTTCCAATTCCTTCATTTGGTGAATCAAATATGTCGTAGGAGTTGGTTGGCGCAAGTGCTAGACCAGCAACACCTTCATCTTGAGTATGTTCAGAGTCAGAGTGATAGCTTCTCTCGGAGTGATTGTCGGAGTCGGAGCCGGATACCCATTCACCAACATGAGCTTGATGTCTTCATTTTGTGTAGCTCCTTGATGACTTGTCCTTCCTTTCCAAATCCTTGCTTCTCCGTGAGGGTCTTCGTTCATAATGATCATCTCTACTCCTCCTCTCTCTTGGTGGTGATTCTTCTCTTTTGCTTCTTCTTCTTGGAGAATCTTCTCTTCTTTTGTAGGGTGCCGTACACTCATTGGAGTAGTGTCCAGGCCTCCCACAATTGTAGCAATTGCGCTCTCGACTAGAATATCTTTTGTCATGATAAGACCTTGACTTGGAGCTTCTTTCTTTGCTTCTACTCTTGTAGAATTTGTTGAAGTTCTTCACCATTAAGCTCAATTCTTCATTGAAGGCTTGTTTCTCACTTGATGATGTGGGGGCTTCACTTGAGGCTTTGTAAGCACCACTTGACTTGTTGTGAAGTTCCTCCTTATCCTTGAGTGACATCTGATGAGCAACAATTCTTACGATGACTTCCGTTGGCTTGAGATTTTTGTAGTTTGGCATCATTTGGATCAATGTGCACACGGTATCATACTTTCCATACAATGCTCTTAGGATCTTCTTGATGATGAATCTGTCGGTCATCTCTTCACTCCCTAAGCCGGCAATCTCATTTGTGATAAGTGCAAGCCTAGAGTACATTTCAGCGACACCTTCACCATCCTTCATTTTGAACTTGTCAAGATGACTTTGGAGCACATCCAACTTGGATTCCTTGACGGATTCGGTACCTTCATGCATATCAATCAAAGTATCCCAAATTTCCTTTGCATTCTCAAGACGGTTGATTTTGTAGAATTCTTCGGGGCACAATCCGTTGAAGATGATATCACAAGCTTGAGCATTGTATTGCAGCATCTTCAATTCTTCCGCATTCGCTTCACGGTTCGGTTCTCTCCCATCAAAGAATTCACCTTGCAAGCCAATACAAATAATTGCCCAAACGGCGGGGTTATGTCCGAGAATATGCATTTTCATCTTATGCTTCCAACTAGCAAAATTAGTACCATCAAAGTAAGGCCCTCTACGGTGATAATTTCCCTTGCTAGACGCCATACTCTTCTAGGTTATGAAACCAAGGCTATGACCACCAAAAGCTATGGAAATCAAAGCAAATGGAGACCAAAGCTCTGATACCACTTATAGGACCTTGAAGTATGTCTAGAGGGGGGGTGATTAGACTACTTGACCAATTAAAAACTTAACCTTTTCCCAATTTTAGAGTTTGGCAGATTTTAGCTATCTTAGGACAAGTCAAGGAATCATCACACAATTCAAGCAAGCATGCAAATAGTATATAGGCAGCAGAAATTAAAGCATGCAACTTGCAAGAAAGTAAAGGGAAGGGTTTGGAGGATTCAAACGCAATTGGAGACACAGATGTTTTTGGCGTGGTTCCGATAGGTGGTGCTATCGTACATCCACGTTGATCGAGACTTCAACCCACAAAGGGTAATGGTTGTGCGAGTCCACAGAGGGCTCCACCCACGAAGGGTCCACGAAGAAGCAACCTTGTCTATCCCACCATGGCCATCGCCCATGAAGGACTTGCCTTGCTAGCGGTAGATCTTCATGAAGTAGGCGATCTCCTTGCCCTTACAAACTCCTTGGTTCAACTCCACAATCTTGTCGGAGGCTCCCAAGTGACACCTAGCCAATCTAGGAGACACCACTCTCCAAGAAGTAACAAATGGTGCGTTGATGATGAACTCCTTGCTCTTGTGCTTCAAATGATAGTCTCCCCAACACTCAACTCTCTCTCATAGGATTTGGATCTGGTGGAAAGAGGATTTGAGTGGAAAGCAACTTGGGAAGGCTAGAGATCAAGATTCATATGGTAGGAATGGAATATCTTGGCCTCAACACATGAGTAGGTGGTTCTCTCTCAGAAATGGTACGTTGGAAGTGTAGGTTCGTTCTGATGGCTCTCTCCACGAATGAAGAGGAGGTGGAGGGGTATATATAGCCTCCACACAAAATCTAACCGTTACACACAATTTACCAAACTCGGTGGGACCGATTCAACAGACTCGGTCGGACCGATTTAGTAAACCTAGTGACCGTTAGTGATTTTCGGTGGGACTGACATGCAACTCGGTGAGACCGATTCCGTTAGGGTTAGGGCATAGCATAATCTCGGTAAGACCGATTACACAAACTCAGTGAAACTAATTTTGGTAATAAGCTTTCCAGAGAGTTGGTCAGGTAAACTCGGTGGGACCGATTTGCTCTTTTCGGTGAAACCGAAATGTTACAAAAGGGAAACAAAGAGTTTACATTGCAATCTCGGTGGGACCGATCACTCACTTCGGTTAGACCGAAATGTTACAAAGGGAAACAGAGAGATTACAATACCATCTCGGTGAGACCGAGATCCCTATCGGTAGGACCGATTTGCTTAGGGTTTGTGGTAGTGGCTATGACTTTTGGAATCGGTGGCGCCGGATTGGAAGAATCGGTGTGACTGATTTTGGCTTTGGGTTTAGGTCATTTGTGGATGTGGTAAAGTAGCTGAGGGTTTTGGAGCATATCACAAAGCACATGAAGCAAGAGGCTCATTAAGCAACACCTCATCCCTCCTTGATAGTATTGGCTTTTCCTATAGACTCAATGTGATCTTGTATCACTAAAATATAAAATGAAGAGTCTTGAGCCTTTGAGCTTGAGCCAATCCTTTGTCCTTAGTATTTTGAGGGATCCACTTTCATCATACATGCCATGCCATTCATTGAGCTTTCCTGAAAATAATAGTCTTGGAATAGCATTAGCTCATTGAGCTGTATGTTGTTATGAATTACCAAAACCACCTAGGGATAGTTGCACTTTCACACGGGTTGCATAAATTCCTCCAAAGAAATCTCCCCTTTTACTATTATTATGCAACCTACGTGCAACTATTGCCCCCAAGTTATAACCTCTATAATGTGACACAACACTCTTGAGGACACAAAGATCAGGAGCACACATGTGACATACCTCGTCCTTACCGTTGATGCATCTACCAATAAAGAGACCAAAGTAATGTATAGCAGGAAAATGAATGCTCCCTATGGTAGCTTGTGTTACATCCCTAGGTTCTCCCACAGTAATACTAGCAAGAAAATCTCTAACTTCGGATTTGGGAGGATCATTAATATTACCCCACTGCGGGAGTTTGCAAGCAGTTGCGAAATCCTCTAAATCCATGGTATAAGATGTATCATAAATATCAAACATAACACTAGGAGAATTACGCGCAGAAATATATTCGAACCTCCGCACAAAGGAATCAGTCAATTGATAATATTGAGGACACTTATCTTGTAAGAAGTCCTCCAGTTCGGAATTACGCACATACGCGTCAAATTCCTCTTTGAAGCCTGCTTCGACGATAAAATCATCGGATGGCCACTCGCAAGCCCGTACATTTGCGCCCCTTGGCAAATTAACATCTTGTTCACGTATAGCAATCATTGGCCCTTTCTTTGCCGAGGAACCACCTTGGTACATTCTTCTAAGCATATTTCTTTTTCTGAAAATTTCTGAAATTTTAGTAACTTCAAAATAAAAGTGAATAAAACTAAACAAGATTGATAGCAACTACTCCTACAAGTGCCTAGAGCCTATATCATGCATTGGAATTGTTTGGGACCTTAAAAATTTAACATGCAAGCTCAAGAACATGGTCACCTATGCAGCAAAAATTTGCAATGAATAAAGCACTAGAACAAAAACTATTTGGACCAATGGAGGAGTCACATACCAAGCAACAATCTCCCAAAGCAGTTTTGCGAATGGAGCTTTGAGCTAAGAGATCGAAAATCACAGCAAAACGAGCTAGAACTCGGGCTTGAGCTGGATGGGGATTTTTTGGGGTAGAAGATGAAGTGTGTGGGTGCTGGCATAAGTGGAGGGGACCCACCAGGGGCCCACGAGACAGGGGGCACGCCCTACAGGGGGGCCCCTCCTCTCTTGTGGCCTGGTGCTTGCCCCTCCTACAGTGTTTTCAGTGCCTAAAATCCTTAAATATTCCAGAAAAAATCATACTAAATTTGCAGGGCATTTGGAGCACTTTTATTTTCGGACTATTTTTTAATGCACGGATAATTCAGAAAACAGACGGATAATACTATTTTTGCTTTATTTATTCTAAATAACAGAAAGTAAAAAGAGGGTACAAAAGGTTGTGCCTTCTAGTTTCATCCATCTCGTGATCATCACAATGAATCCACTAACAAGGTCCATCAAGTCTTGTTAACAAACTCATTCCGAATAACACGGAACATGAGAAATTTCGAATAACACTATGTTACCTCAACGGGGATATGAATATCCCCAACAATAAGAATATCATACTTTTTCTTGACAGTAGGGAGAGGAAATTCAAAATTTCCAAAAATAATAGTTGGAACTTTTTCAATAGAATTGATGCTATGAACTTGAGATTGTTTCCTCGGAAAGTGTACAGTGTGCTCATTACCATTAACATGAAAAGTGACATTGCCTTTGTTGCAATCAATAACAGCCCCTGCAGTATTAAGAAAAGGTCTATCGAGGATAATAGACATACTATCGTCCTCGGGAATATCAAGAATAACAAAGTCCGTTAAGATAGTGACATTTGCAACCACAACAGACACATCCTCACAAATACCGACAGGTATAGCAGTTGATTTATCAGCCATTTGCAAAGATATTTCAGTAGGTGTCAACTTATTAAATTCAAGTCTACGATATAAAGAGAGAGGCATAACACTAACACCAGCTCCAAGATCGCATAAAGCAGTTCTAACATAATTTCTTTTAATGGAACATGGTATAGTTGGAACACCCGGATCTCCAAGTTTCTTTAGTATTCCACCCTTAAAAGTGTAATTAGCAAGCATGGTGGAAATTTCAGCTTTCGGTATCTTTCTTTTATTTGTAATGACATCCTTCGTATATTTAGCATAAGGATTTACTTTAAGCATATCAGTTAAGCGCATACGTAAGAAAGTAGGTGTAATCATTTCAGCAAAGCGCTCAAAATCCTCATCATCCTTTGACTTGGATGGTTTAGGAGGAAAGGGCATGGGTTTCTGAACCCATGGTTCTCTTTCTTTACCGTGCTTCCTAGCAACAAAATCTCTCTTATCATAACGTTGATTCTTTGATTGTGGGTTATCAAGATCAACAACAGGTTCAATCTCTGCATCATTATTTTTGCTAGGTGGAGCATCAACATGAACATTATCATTAACATTATCACTTGGTTCATGTTCATCATCTGATTGTCTTTCAGCATCAGAAATAGAAATATCATTGGGATCCTCAAGTGTGTCTACAGTAGGTTCACTAGAAGCATGCAAAGTTCTATCATCTTTCTTCTTCTTCTTTTTAGAACAACTAGGTGCCTCTAAATTATTTCTCTGAGAATCTTGCTCGATTCTCTTAGGGTGGCCTTCAGGATACAAAGGTTCCTGAGTCATTCTACCGGTTCTAGTAGCCACTCTAACAACAAATTCATTTTTTTATTCAATTCATCAAGCAAACCATTTTGAGTTTTGAGTACTTGCTCAGCTTGAGTAGCAACCATAGAAGTATATTTGCTAACGCGGTGAAGTTCATCTTTAACTCTAGCCAGATTATCACCTACGCGTCCTATCTCGAAAGCATTATTCTTTAACTCTCTACCAACATAAGCATTAAACCTTTCTTGTATAGCCATAAAGTCATCAAATTCATCTAAGCATGGGCTATGAAATTTAGTAGAGGGTATTTCAACTTCATCATATCTATAGAGAGAATTTAACTTTACTACCTGTGTCGGGTTATCAAGACAATGTGGTTCTTCAAGCGGTAAATTAAGACCATGTATTTCTTCAATAGGAGGTAAATTCTTAACATCTTCAGCTTTAATACCTTTTTCTTTCATTGATTTCTTTGCCTCTTGCATATCTTCAGGACTGAGAAATAAAACACCTCTCTTCTTCGGAGTGGATTTAGGAATAGGCTCACGAGTTGGCTCAATTGGTTCAGAAATTACTTCAGGAACTGGCTCAGGAAGAGTCCAATTATTTTCATTAGTCAAGATATTATTCAATAGTATTTTAGCTTCGTCGACTATTCTTTCCCTGAAAACACAACCAGCACAACTATCCAAGCAGTCCTTGGAAGCATCGGTTAGTCCATTATAAAAGATATCAAGTATTTCATTTTTCTTAAGAGGATGATCAGGCAAAGCATTAAGTAACCGGAGAAGCCTCCCCCAAGCTTGTGGGAGACTCTCTTCTTTGATTTGCACAAATTATATATATTTCCCGCAAGGCAGCTAGTTTCTTATGGCAGGGAAATATGTAGCAGAGAAGTAATAAATCATATCCTGGGGACTACGCACACAACCAGGAGCAAGGGAATTATACCAAGTCTTAGCATCACCCTTTAATGAGAACGGAAATATCTTAAGAATATATAAATAGCGAGACTTCTCATCATTAGTAAACAGGGTAGCTATATCATTCAACTTGGTAAGATGTGCCACAACAGTTTCAGATTCAAGGCCATAAAAAGGATCAGATTCAACTAAAGTAATAATATCAGGATCAACAGAGAATTCATAATCCTTATCAGTAACACAGATAGGTGAAGTAGCAAAAGCAGGGTCGGGTTTCATTCTAGCATTAAGGGACTGCTGCTTCCATTTAGCTAATAATTTCTTAAGATCATTTCTATCATTGCAAGCAAGAATTTCCATAGCAGCTTTTTCATTCATAACACAACCCTTAGGAACAACAGGTAATACATAATCATTGGGGGGACCTTCATCATCACTATCATCAGTAATAGGATCTTCAGTAATTTTATTCCCCCTAACTCTAGCAAGTTGTTCATCTAGAAATTCACCTAATGGCACAGTAGTATCACGCACAGAAGTAGTTTCATCATGCATAGCAGAAGTGGCATCATCAATAACATGCGACATATAAAAATTCATAGCAGTAGGAGGTTTAGGTGTCGCAAGCTTACTAATAGCAGAAGGAGAATCTAGTGCAGAGCTAGATGGCAATTCCTTACCTCCCCTCATAGTTGAGGGCAAAATAGTAGTTCGATCGTCTTCCAAGTTCTTCATAGTGATCAAAAGATATAAATCCCAAGTGACTCAGAGAATAGAGCTATGCTCCCCGGCAACGGCGCCAGAAATTAGTCTTGATAACCCACAAGTATAGGGGATCACAATAGCTTTCGAGGGTAGAGTATTCAACCCAAATTTATTGATTCGACACAAGGGGAGCCAAAGAATATTCTCGAGTATTAGCAGTTGAGTTTTCAATTCAACCACACCTGGATAACTCAGTATCTGCAGCAAAGTGTTTAGTAGCAAAAGTGGTATGATAATAAAGGTAATGGTAGCAAAAGTAAAGATAAATGTTTTTGGGTTTTTGTAGTAGTTGTAACAGTAGCAACGGAAAAGTAAATAAGCGAAGAACAATATATGAAAAGCTCGTAGGCAATGGACCAGTGATGGATAATTATGTCGGATGCGATTCCTCATGCAATACTTATAACATAGGGTGATATAGAACTAGCTCCAATTCATCAATGTAATGTAGGCATGTATTCCGTAAATAGTCATACGTGCTTATGGAAAAGAACTTGCATGACATCTTTTGTCCTACCCTCCCGTGTTCAGCGGGGTCCTTACGGAAACTAAGGGATATCAAGGCCTCCTTTTAATAGAGAACTGGAAGAAAGCATTAACACATAGTGAATACACGAACTCCTCAAACTACGGTCATCACCGAGAAGTATCCCGATTATTGTCACTTCGGGGTTGTCGGATTATAACACATAATAGGTGACTATAGACTTGCAAATAGGATCAAGAACACACATATATTCATGAAAACATAATAGGTTCAGATCTGAAATCATGGCACTCGGGCCCTAGTGACAAGCATTAAGCATAGCAAAGTCATAGCAACATCAATCTTAGAACATAGTGGATACTAGGGATCAAACCCTAACAAAACTAACTTGATTACATGGTAAATCTCATCCAACCCATCACCGTCCAGCAAGCCTACGATGGAATTACTCACACACGGCGGTGAGCATCATGAAATTGGTGATGGAGGATGGTTGGTGATGACGACGGCGACGAATCCCCCTCTCCGGAGCCTCGAACGGACTCCAGATCAGCCCTCCCGAGAGAGATTAGGGCTTGGCGGCAGCTCCGTGTTGTGAAACGCGATGAAACTTTCTCCTTGATATTTTTCTCCCCGAGACGGAATATATGGAGTTGGAGTTGAGGTCGGAGGAGGTCCAGGGGGCCCACGAGATAGGAGGGCGCGCCTTGGGGGGGCTGCACCCCCCTGTCTTGTGGACAGCCTGTGGGCCCCCTGGCCTTGATTCTTTCGCCAAAAATTCTTATTAATTCTGAAAAGTGCCTCCGTGGATTTCCAGGACATTCTGAGAACTTTTCTTTTCTACACATAAAACAACATCATGGCAGTTCTGCTGAAAACAGTGTCATTCCGGGTTAGTTTCATTCAAATCATGCAAGTTAGATTCCAAAACAAGGGCAAAAGTGTTTGGAAAAGTAGATACGTTGGAGACGTATCAAGATGCTAATCAATTGATATTGGTGCAAGTGAGTAGGGATTGCGATGCTATGGATGCACTAGAGCTATAAGTGTACGAAATCTCAAAAGAATACTAAGTGGGTGTGCATCCAACTTGCTTTCTCACGAAGACCTAGGGCAATTTGAGGAAGCCCATCAGTGAAATATACAAGGCAAGTTCTATAATGAAAAATTCCCACTAGTAATATATGAAAGTGACAACATAGGAGACTCTCTATCATGAAGATCATGGTGCTACTTTGAAGCACAAGTGTGGAAAATGATAGTAACATTGTCCCTTCTCTCTTTTTCTCTCATTTTTTTTTGTTTTTTGGGCTCTTTGCTTCTTTTTGTCCGGAGCCTCATCCCGACTTGTGGGGGAATCATAGCCTCCATCATCCTTTCCTCACATGGGACAATGCTCTAATAATGATCATCATCACACTTTTATTTACTTACAACTCAAGAATTGCAACTCGATACTGGAACAAAAATATTACTATATAAGAATACCTCTGGCGGTGTACCAGGATGTGCAATGATCTCGCATAGCAAAGCTATCAAAAAATGGACGAGCCATGAAAATATCATGCTAGCTATCATACTATCATGCAAAGCAATATGACAATGATGGTATGTGTCATAATAAATGGAACGGTGGAAGTTGCATGGCAATATATCTCGGAATGACTATGGAAATGCCATAATAGGTAGGTATGGTGGCTGTTTTGAGGAAGAGTATATGGTGGGTTTAATGCACGGGCAAAAGTTGCGCGGTACTAGAGAGGCTAGCAAAGGAGGAGGGTGAGAGTGCGTATAATCCATGGACTCAACATTAGTCATAAAGAACTCACATACTTATTGCAAACATTTATTAGCCCTCAAAACAAAGTACTAATACGCATGCTCTTAGGGGGATAGATTAACAGGAAAATACTATCGCTCGTTCGCGACTGCCACTCATAGACAATCAAAAATAAATCATGCTCCAACTTCATCACATAACGAAAGAACATACATGCATGCTTCGGGAATCAAAAAGCTTAACACAAGTATTTCTATTAACCAACAATTACCAACTAGAATGACTCTAATATCACCATTGATAACCCACAAGTATAGGGGATCGTTTTTAGCCTTCTCGATAAATAAGTGTGTCGAACCCAACGAGGAGCTAAAGGTGAAACAAATATTCCCTCAAGTTCTATCGACCACCGATACAACTCTACGCACACTTGACATTTGCTTTACCTAAAACAAGTATTAAACTATTTTGCAAGAATAAAACTACGAGTACTTTGCGATAATAAAACTATGAATAAATTGGAAGGTAAAAAAGTGGATAGCTTTTGTGAACAAGAAAGTTATTTGTCCCTAGCCAATCGATAACAAGTACCGGTAATCATTCTTGCAATTTTATATGAGGGAGAGGCATGAGCTAACATACTTTCTCTACTTGGATCATATGCACTTATGATTGGACCCCTAGCAAGCATCCGCAACTACTAAAGACCATTAAGGTCGTGAAACCGAACCATAGCATTAAGTATCAAGTCCTCTTTATCCCATACGCATCAACCCACCTACTCGGGTTTAAGCTTCTGTCACTCTCGCAACCCACCATAAGTGAATCATGAACGTATTGCAACACCCTACAGCGGGGGGCCCTCACATTTGCGTGAAACGGAAGGCACCGTAGGACATCACCATAAATTAAATATACAATCATACCAACCAAGATCACAATTGACCCACATGACAAAATGGATCTACTCAAACATCATAGGATAGCCAAATATCATTGGGAAATAATTTATGGAGTTGAGCACCATGTTTAAGTAGAGATTACAGCGAGGAGAAGAGGTGTTACACCGCTGCATAGAGGGGGAGAAAGTTGGTGTTGACGATAGCAAGATTGTTGATGTAGATCGTCGTCACGATCCTAGCCCCGGCGGCACTCCGACGCCATTGGAAGAGAGGGGGAGAGAGCCCCCCTCCTTGTTCTTCTTCCTCGATCTCCCCCCTAGATAGGAGGAGAGTTCCCCCTCTGGTCCATGGTCTCCATGGTGGCGGAGGGGCGGGAGCCCCTCCAAGATTGGATCTCCCTCTTTGTTCTCTTCTATTTCGCGTCCCCCAGATCTGGCCCTTCACGGTTTCTTAAATTCCCGGAGATCCGTAACTCTGATTGCGCTGAAATTTTTACACGATTTTTATTGCACCAGAAGAAGGGCCCCAATCGTCCTTTGAGGTGGGCATAAGACACCTGGGCACGCCTGGGCCCCCAGGCGCGCCCCTCGTGGGTTGCGGGCAATGTGGGCCCCTGTTTGCGTTGGTTCTGCCTCCCAAAAATCACATAAATTCCAAAATAATTCTCTGTAAATTTTTATCACGTTTGGACTTTGTTTGGTATGGATTTTCCATGATACAAAAAACATGCAACAAACAGGAACTGGCACTGGGCACTAGATCAATAGGTTAGTCCAGTAAATCATATAAAAAGTTGCCCAAAACTGTATAAAAGTTGTATAATATTGGGATGAAACAATGAAAAATTATAGATACGACAGCGACATACGAGCATCCCCAAGCTTAATTCATGCTCGTCCTCGAGCAGGTAAATGATAAAAAAAGATAATTTTTGATGTGGAATGCTACCTAGCATAAACTTGATCATATATCTAATCATGGCAATAATATTAAGACATAAGTGATTCAAAGCAATAGTCTATAATTTGACATAAAGACATCAATACTCAGGAAAACCAATAAACAATCATGTCTTTCAAAATATCAATGCTAAAGAACGTTATCCTTACAAAATCATATAGCCTTGTCATGCACACAAAGTATAAATCATGTACTACCCTGATGTCAGCCAAGCAATTGGTTCATACTTATTAACGCGCTTCAGCCTTTTCAATCCTCACACAATACATGAGCGTGAGCCATGGATATAGCACTATGGGTGGAATAGAGTATGATGATTGGGGTTAATATAGAGAAGACAAAAAAAGTAAGAAAGTCTCACATCGACGCAGCTAACCAACGGGCTATGGAGATGCCCATCAATTGATATCAATGCGAGGAGTAGGGATTGCCATGCAATGAATGCACTAAGAGCTATAAGTGTATGAAAGCTCCATATAAAAACTAAGTGGGTGTGCATCTAATCCTATAATGAAAAATTCCCACTAGTATATGAAGGTGAGAACATAGGAGACTCTCTATATGAAAAACATGGTGCTACTTTGGAGCACAAGTGTGGTAAAAGATAGTAACAATGCCCCTTCTCTTTTTTCCCTTTCTCTTTTTTTTCTTTTTTTTCTCTCATTGTCCGGAGTCTCATCCCGACTTGTGGGGGAATCACAGTCTCCATCATCCTTTCCTCACTGGGACATGCTCTAATAATGAATAGTGATGATCATCACACTTCTATTTACTTATAACTCAAAAGAAATAAAAATTACAACTCGATACCTAGAACAAAATATGACTCTATATGAAAGCCTCTGGCAGTGTACCAGGATGTGCAATGATCTAGCATAACAACGATATCAAAAAATGGACAAGCCATGGAAATATCATGCTAGCTATCTTACGATCATGCAAAGCAACATGACAATGAATGCTCAAGTCATCAAAACGGAGGCAGTGAAAGTTGCATGGCAATATACCTCGAAATGGCTATGGAAAGGCCATAATAGGTAGGCATGATGGCTTTTTTGAGGAAGATATAATAAGGCTTATGTGTGATAGAGCGTATCATATCACGGGGTTTGGATGCACATGCGAAGTTTGCACCACATCTAGAGGTGAGAAAGGGCAATACACGGTACCGTAGAGGCTAGAAAATTGCGGAAAGGTAAGAGTGTGTATAATCCATGGACTCACATTAGTCATAAAGAACTCATATACTTATTGCAGAAGTTTATTAGCCCTCGAAGCAAAGTACTACTACGCATGCCCCTAGGGGAATAGATTGGTAGGAAAAGACCATCGCTCGTTCCTGACCGCCACTCATAAGGAAGACAATCAATAATAAATCATGCTCCAAATTCATAGCATAACGAGAGACTACACGTGCATGCTTCGGGAATCATAAACCTTAACACCAATATTCTTACTAACCACAACCATTTACTAGTACCTCCCACATATTGCATCTCTATATCGCAAAACTATTGCAAGGAATCAAACATATCATATTCAGTGATCCATAAGTTTTAAGTAGGATTTTATGACTAACCATGCAAATGACCAATTCTTGTTGACTCTCTAAATAGATATAACTGAAGTAAGAGAGTTTAATTCTTTCTACAAAATACCATGCTATAACAAATATAAGTGAAGCAGAAGAGTATTCTACAAACAACGATTTTCTATGTGAAGAGAAACAGGCAATCCAAACTTCAAATGATATAAGTGAAGCACGTGAAGCATTCTATAAAGCCATACTCAAAAGATATAAGTGAAGTGCAATGAGAATTCTATAAATCAAACATGCACTATCTCATACCATCATGGTGCATAAAATAAAAATGAAAAATAAATACAAAAGTGTCGGTGGGAAACGACACCTATGGGATCACGAGAATCCCTACAACGCTTGTGGGGCGTTGGGTTGTGAGGAGAGCAGGATCAGCAATCAGTACGAGCACGCGGGTCGTTTACCTAGGTTCGGGCCGCAGAGATGTGTAACACCCTAGTCCTGCTTGGATGTGTGTATTTGAGTTCTTGGGGTTCTGAACTAGCTACAATGAGCATCCCTGGTTCTAAAGTCCGAATCCCTCTCCTGGAAGCCTCGGGCCACCCTTTATAGGCAAGGGGATTGCCACAGTGTCACACAGGAGGTGGCATCGGGGTACTGTGATTAAGCCTATCCCTTGCCATTACCGGACAAGGTGCATTTAATGCGCCCCTGACATGTCCCCCTTACTTTACCGCCGCTTTGCCCTGCCTCGACACGCGCCTGGGCCAACGAGGCGGTCAGTGCCATGTGGGGTCGTACGCTGCTGAGGTGGCGCGGTGACCGGGCCTTCACGAAGATTTGCATGCCACCACGTAGGCATGCGCTGAGTTGGCTGAGAAGCCCTGTGTCGACATGCAGGTGCCTGCCCAGCTGGTGGGCTGGCAGCTGCATGGGAGTGGTGGCATAGGCTTGGCGGGTGCGGGCCTGGCTGTGGTCTCGCAGACGCCCTCGGCAAGGGCCTTGCTAGGGCCCCAGCAAGGGTCTTGCCGTGGCGTTGCGGTCGTCCCCGACAAGGGTCTTGTCGGGGGTCTTGTGGGTTCTCTTGGCGAGGATGTCGCCGAGGTTCATCGTCTTTTACTCTTGTGATTTGAAGTGTTCCTTGTCTTCACAAAGATCTGCATTCCACCATGGAGGCGCCTCCCGAGCTTTGATCCCAACGCGGTTGGCAGTGCTTGGAGGGACTGGGGCTCAAGGGCGGCGTGCCCCGCTGGCGTCAGGTAGACTGCCCCCGGCAAGGGCCTTGCCGGGGTCATGGGTGCTGCCCTCGCAAGGACCTTGCCGGGGAAAACCACTTCGCCTTCTGGCTCTTTATGCTTCTGTCTTGGCGTTGCTTTGATTCTGTGCTGTGGCTTCGATTTCCTGTCTCTGCCCCGCTTAAGTGTGGTCGTGGGCGCGTCTCTGACTGCCCGTGCACAAATAAGGGGTAAAAAAGAGCGCCCCTATTTTGGTACACCGACAGGAGCCCCCAGGCCTGGTCCACACATAAGCGTGACACGTTGTTGGGCCAGGCCTAGAACGGTGTGCCGGCAGGCGGGGCGGTTTTTACTGTGGTAACTTTCCGTCCGCTACGCTTCTCCACGACGACCATAGAACGCGCGATGTGGGGGTCGTGCGTGACCTGGGGGGAATGCGCAGGGCGGTCGCAGCAGGCATGCGTCACATCGCATTAAATGGGAAAAGAGGCGGCCCGCGTCTTCCCCATGAAAAGGAATAACCGCGGGCGCGCGACTGATTTACCCCCTGTGCTTTCCCCAATCTCGCCATCGCCGTCCCCATCTTCTTCTTCCTCAAGCTCTTGCTCACTGCTGCTGTGCTCCCCACCGCCCCTAGCTTCTCGCCCTCTTCCCAGTCGCCATGGCGCCCAAATCTGGCAAGAGAAAGGGCGTGGCCAAGGACACGAGGGAGAAAGAGATGCCGGAGAGCGAGGCAGCGGCGCGGCGGGCGCAGGCCGCCTATTTTGTCTCGTCGACTGTCGACACCCTCGAGCTCAGGGACTACTACAAGCCGTTTTGGGGGGCAGCGACGTCGGCGCACCTCGCCACGCGTGCCCTCCTCGCGGCTTGCAAGAAGGGCGGACAGAAATGGTACCCATTTTTCGTCAATTTTTTCTTCTGCGGGCTCTGCCCCCCTTTTTCCGACTTCGTCAATGACATCATGCGTACCTTCGCCTTCCACCTGCTAGATCTCACGCCGAATGCCAAGGCGTATCTGGCGTATTCGCCCATCTTTGCGAGGGTTTCGCTGGAGTGGTGCCCAGCACGACGCTCTTCCGCCATTAGTTTTACCCCCGTATCTAGCCCGGGGGCGCCCTTTCCGGAACCGTCGCCTGGATCCCGAGGAGCCAGGAGAGAGGCGTGTATCCGGAAGGCGCCGTAAAGGAAAGATGGGAGGAATGGCGGGCCCGGTGGTGCTGGGTCGTGGAGGAAAACCCACCGGAGTTCTGCCGGGGCGTTCGTCAGGAGCCGCTGCCCCGTTGCGCGGACTGGGGCGACATCGACCCCGATGATAAGAAGTTTTCGATTGCCACCACCAGGATCCGCCGCCTCACCAAGGCCGGGCTCACCCTCGAGATGATGGCGGCGGATTTCATCCGTCGTCGAATCGCTCCGCTGCACAAGAAGGGGAGGCCGGCCTGGGATTTCAGGAACGCGGCTAACATGATGAGGCTCCGCACCGGCCTGCAGAACAACTTCACGGTGCTGGGGCACTCCTAGTATTGCCGGAGGCTCTTCCAGCTCAAGGAATTCGCTGACGGCAGGGTGGAGAGGACCGGCAAGGCCAAGAAGTCCGGCAAGGTCGTCAAGGGGCCCTTGTTTGGGCTGCCGCCAGGGGTGGTCCCGTTGAGCAACAACTCCCGGCAGGCCGAAATCTTGGCCATGATGCCGTTCTTCAACGCGCACGGTCTTGACCCGGCCTCGATCGAGCCCCCGGCACACGACGTTGAGGAGTTCTTCACCAATTTGGTTGAAGAACTCGACCACGAGGAACCGCGGCTCATCCAGGACACCACCCAGGAGGAGCTGAACTATATTGCCGCCAAGGCGATGGAGGCGGAGCTTGCCAAGCTTGCCGGCAAGGCTGGCAGCATGGAGAACGAGGCCGCCGTGGCCGCAGAGGAGGAGGAGCTCGCCGTGTGGGTGAAGTCCGTCAAGGAGGCAGCCGGTGCCAGCATCGAGGCCTCTCCTGCTGAGGGCGTGGGTGAAGGGTCATCCGAGGAGGAGGCTGAGGCCGGCGAGCCCCCGACTACGCGGTGGAGGCGCACTCTGCGTCGGGCCGGTTCCGGTGAGCCGGTCTAGCCCGGCAAGGCCGTGGCGCGGCAAGGGGCCCCAAAGGTGGGGGGGCGTGACGAGGGCCGCGGCGGCGAAGAAGGAGGTCGCGGCAACGAAGAAGAAGGCCGCAGTGGCGAAGAAGACGCCCGCCTCTTCTTCATCCAAACGCTTCTGGACTCCTTCACCTCCCCCTCGCCCCGCGGGCACCGGCACGGACATTGGCTTTGACTTCTCGTCGCTCAGCCCGAGGGGGAAGAGGAAGGTAGCAGAGGAGGAGGAAGAAGATGAGTAAGCGCTCCGCCTCTCATCGTTTCTATCCTTACGAATCACGCCGCCCTTCTTGATTTGACTTATTCTCGGCGGGAGACGGAGACATTGGCTCAGCGGGCGGCGAAGAGGGCCAAAGCCTCGACGGGTAGCCCGCCCCCGCTGGGTACTTCAAAGGCACCGCTGGTGGTGGAGAGCAGCCCGGACAATAGCCCGCAGCGTAGCCCCCGGCTCAGCCCCTAGCATAAGTTAACCATCCACCGTTTGCCAACGCTTGCCAGGGTCCGATTCTCTTGTTGTTAACCTTGCTGTGGTTTGCAGGAGAGGAACGATAGCAGGAGGAGCCATCAAGGGCCTCCCTCACCATGCCGCCCCCGTCGACCACACCACCCCGAGGGGCGTCCCCGACAAGGGCGTCAGATATCGAGCCCATGCGCACGGAGGAGGAGGAGGTAGACTTGGGCGCTGGGGGCCCCATCCCGACAACAGACGTTGGCGGGGAGGGGGCCACATCTTCCCAGCCTAGCACGGGTGACTCATTCGTGCTCCCTTGCTCTTCTTTCTTTTCTCCTAAACCTTGGCTTTGGCCGTGCCTCATTTCCTCCTTCAGCGTCCAGGCCCCCCCCGACGGACCAGGGGACACCGACACCATCATCGAGGAGGTTGCTGCGGACACCGTGGCTGAGGCTGAGAAGGTCGCCACCGAGGAGGCCGCCAAGACCGCGACCGAGGATGCCGCCAAGGGGCTTGCCGGGGAGACCGGCGAGGGCGCCGCCGAGGAGGCCGGCAAGGGCGTTGCTGAGGAGGAGGTCGGCAAGGCCTCTGCCAAGGAGGAGGTGGTTGACGACCAACCCTCATCGTCTGCTGCCTCTGGCTCAGGCAGGTACCTGAAGGTGAGCGACGACGTGTTCGTTCACCTCCAGGGTCGGCGAGCACGAGGGCGCCGGTCGAGGGGGAGGTGTTCGACGACGAAGTTCTCGCCGCCGCCGGGCTTGAGGTCATCGACGAGCCGAGCACTGGTGGTGGCACCCAGGAGGAGCGGCTCCTCCAGGCCATGAGTGCCAGCTTCAACAAGCTTCAGGCGCTCCACCGCGCCCGTCTAGACAAGGCGAAGTCCAAGGAGGCGGTGGCGCACAAGGTGGAAACAGACCTTGCGGAGCGCGTCGCCGAAGCGCGGGCTTGGTTCCGCCAGGCCCAGGAGGAGCTGAAGGCCGCCCAAGACCAGCTGGCGCAGCGCGACCTGGAACTCCTCCTGAAGCAGGCCGACTTTGATAAGGCCCGGGATGAAGCGAGGGAGGAGGCCTCCAAGGCCGAGGCCGCCCGATCTCAGTGCGAGGCCGAGCTGAACTCCCAGGAGGAGGATCTTGTCGCCCGTGAGATGGTGCTTGCCGCTACACTCCGCCACAAGGACGAGGAGGTCGAGAAGCTTGTCGCGGCGCGGATCCAAGAGCTGGAGCACAAGCACAAAGAGGCGCTCGATGCCCAGGCCCTGGCCCATGGCAACAGGGTGAAGGAGCTGGAGGTGGAGCGGGATGGCTTGAAGGCCAGGGTCGATCAGCTAGTGAAGGAGAGGGATTTGGCCCGCCGCACCTTGTTGGAGGCGCAGGACGAAAACCTGGCAAAGGCCGAGCGGCTCTCCCGTGCCAACGACTCCATCGAAGATCTGAGGCGAAAGCTGGAGGGTCTTGAGAAGACGCTCACGGAGGCCACGACCCGAGAAGGAGCCCTGACCAAGACCCTGGCAGAAGAGAGGCAGCAGTGGAGGAACGACGCCACCAATCACGCAGATTTCGTGAAGGGCGACAAAATTTGGACCGACCGCCTTGCCAACATCACCAACAGGATCACCAAGCAGCTGGCCTACATGAAGATGCCGGAGGTGAAGTATGCTCCGGAGCTGGGCACGAACCCCCACGCCAAGCTGACCTTGTTCTTTGAGGGCGTTCTTGGTGCCCTGAAACGGCTCGAAGCCAACCGGGGGAGCTCCTTGGCCAACGAGTCCCAGATGATTTGCCAGGGTGCCATGACCAAGGTTCTCACCAAGCTGGCATTCTGGAACCGCGACCTCGATTTCGACGCCGCTGTAGACAGCTTGCCAGGCGATCCAGACCTCTCAGGGGTCAAGGAGCGCATCGATCCCATCAACATCCATGTTAGTGGAATCCCGAGGTTGGAGGGCCAGCGCCGGGACTAGGCACCCTGTTTCTTGTTGCCGCTGCAGGTTCCTGACCAAAACAATTCACATCTTTAGTTAGAACCGCAGCAACAATTGGTGTAATATAACTCTGCACTACTTTTAATATGATGCATGTTATTTCCCTGTTTAACCTTTCTCTGTATGTCCACCCTACGCTTACTGGGTAGGCTTGCCGGTGCGTAAACCCGAACCGCTGCGCTTCAAAGGACGGATCCTTTAGCGGCCGGCAGGGCGTTCTTGCCGCCGCACAAACCACCTTGTCGTTCTCAGCGCGGCCACTCGAACTGCCGAGCGGACTCGAGGCAGAGCGAGAGCGTTGCCGATAGCGGAAGGCCACCCTGCCGCTCCCGACGCAGCCGCTTGATCTATTGAGCGGACTCGAAACAGACCAAGAGCGCTGCCGATAGTGGAAGGGCCCCACCGCGTGCAGGTTTCCCATACAGAGGAAAGATCTTCGAGGAAGATAACCTTATGTAAGAAGGAATTGTTCAAAGTTTTTGCATGACTTAGATTTTTTTTGTCGTCGCACGAACGCTCTCCACACTCGCCGACGGGACTGCTTGCTTGGTCGCCTTCTTCCTCGGAAGCCATGGCGACGAAGAACTATGCTACTAGCTGCAAAACCAGATGCTCACTACTGCGCCCCCTACCTGGCGTGCCAAAGATGTCGGTGGGAAACGACACCTATGGGATCACGAGAATCCCTACTACGGTTGCGGGGCGCTGGGTTGTGAGGAGAGCAGGATCAGCAGTCAGTACGAGCACGCGGGTCATTTACCCAGGTTTGGGCCGCAGAGATGCGTAACACCCTAGTCCTGCTTGGATGTATGTATTTGAGTTCTTGGGGTTCTGAACTAGATACAATGAGTGTCCCTGGTTCTAAAGTCCGAATCCCTCTCCTGGAAGCCTCGGGCCTCCCTTTATAGGCAAGGGGATCGCCACAGTGGCACACAGGAGGTGGCATCGGGGTACTGTGATTAAGCCTATCCCTTGCCATTACGGGACAAGGTGCATTTAATGCGCCCCTGACGTGTCCTCCTTACTTTACCGCAGCTTTTCCCTGCCTCGACATGCGCCTGGGCCAGCGAGGCGGTCAATGCCATGTGGGCTAGCAGGCTGCTGAGGTGGTGCGATGGTGGGGCCTTCACAAAGATTTGCATGCCACCACGTAGGCATGCGCTGAGTTGGCTGAGAAGCATTGTGTCGACACGCAGGTGCCTGTCCAGCTGGTGGGCTAGCAGCTGCATGGGAGCGGTGGCGGAGGTTTGGCGGGTGCGGGCCTGGTTGCGGCCTTGCGGACGCCCTCGGCAAGGGCCTTGCCGGGGCCCCGGCAAGGGTCTTGCCATGGCGTTGCAGTCGCCCCCGGCAGGGGTCTTGCCGGGGGTCTTGTGGGTTCTCTTGGCGAGAATCTCGCCGAGGTTCGTCGTCTTTTACTCTTCTGATTTGAAGTGTTCCTTGTCTTCACAAAGATCTGCATGCCACCATGGAGGCGCCTCCCGAGCTTTGGTCCCAACGTGGTTGGCGGTGCTTGGAGGGACTGGGGCTCAAGGGCGGCGCGCCCCGCTGGCGTCAGGTAGACTGCCCCCGGCAAGGGCCTTGCTGGGGTCGAGGGTGCTACCCTGGCAAGGACCTTGCTGGGGAAAACCACTTCGCCTTCTGGCTCTTTATGCTTTTGTCTTGGCGTTTCTTTGATTCTGTGCCGTGGCTTCGATTTCCTGTCTCTGCCCCGCTTAAGTGTGGTCGTGGGCACGACTCTGGCTGTCCATGCACAAATAAGGGGTACAAAAG
This sequence comes from Triticum dicoccoides, assembly GCF_002162155.2. NCBI lineage: Eukaryota > Viridiplantae > Streptophyta > Magnoliopsida > Poales > Poaceae > Triticum > Triticum dicoccoides. The sequence goes on along the minus strand of NC_041391.1, from coordinate 466,607,839 downwards.
AGCTCCCCTATTTTGGTACACCAACAAAAAGATGCTCCAAGATTTGCACATATCACATGAACGAAACAAAGATGAAAACATACCGATACTTGTTGAAGAAAGATGGGATGCCTTACGGGGAATCCCCGAGATTAGACACTTGAGTATCCTTGAATATTTACTTGGGGTACCTTGGGCATCCCCAAGCTTGAGCTCTTGCCTCTCCTCCTTCTCCTCATATCGAGACCTCCTCGATCTTTTTTCACTTCATCCACACAAAACTCAACAGAAAGCTCGGTAAGATCCATTAGTATAATAAAGAAAATAACTACTCTAAGTACTTTACAAACCGATTCACATTTTATTTTTTGCATTGTAGCTACTGTAATATAACTTTTCCATGGCTTATACCACCGATAGAATCGATAGTTTCATCAAAACAAGCAAAACAATGCGTCAAAAAGAGAATCTGTCTTAAACAGGACAGTCTGTAGTAATCTAAACACTACCATACTTCTGTAACTCCAAAAATTCTTACAAATTAGGACGAAATAAACACTTTGTATAGAAAGACTGTGCAAAATGTTTTAGAACCTTTTGACGTTCCAGTAAAAAATGTAAACTCACGCACTATAGCCAAAGTTTCCGTTTCTGCACCGCACATACCAACAAACTATCTAATCATCCTAAAGGCAAATCTTGACACATGATATAATACAATGGGTTTGTACAAGGGGATAATTATTTTTGTTGAATAGTTTCTATAATGGATATTCACAAAGTTTCCATGGGCATGAACAAACTTCAAGGCTAGCTCACACTTTCACAATGATCGTCCCTCTCACTTTCACTTTTCTTTTTGTGAAGTTTTAAGCTCCCCTCTATATTTTTTTTGTTTTTAAACTTTATAAAATCACTCAAAATAAATAAAATGACTCCCTAAACTTCCTGGTTGTCTCCCTAGCAGCGCCTTCTTTAAAGCCATTAAGCTAGGCATAAAGTGCTCAAGTAATGAATCCACCCGGATCCCAAGTTATATCAAAGCCAATTTTAATTAGCAATGATTTGGCATTGAGTAGTGAGTACAAAGAAACATATATCAAGAAATGGCGAAGTCTAACTCTCTTCCTATGCATCAACATGTCATATAAGAACAATTATGCACATCAAGTAGAAGCCAATACATAGCATAAGCAGTTTCTTGCAATTTTATCGTGTTGGAAACATAAAGAGGTGGAGATGAAGTTCCTCTCTCATAATAGTTGCAAGTAGGAGCAGCAAGCACATGCATATTGTATTCATCAAAATCATCATGTGTAGTAGCAAAACACAACCCATCAATATAATCCTTAGTAAGTGCAAACTTCTCCAAGATAGTGTGGTTTGGAGAATTCAAAAAGATAATAGGACTATCATGTGTGGGTGCAATAGGAACAATTTCATTCTTAACATAAGGAACTATAGCAAGTTCATCTCCATAAGCACAATTCATATTGGCATCATGGCCACAAGCATAGCAAGCATCAAGTTCATCAAAAAGGGATATTTCAAATGAATAAACAGGATCATGGCAATCATCATAGCATTCATCCTTCGGTAAGAACGAATGGGACATTAAAAAATGTATGAGTTGAAGAGTTACTCTCATTAGAAGGTGGGGACGGGTAGCTAATCTGCTCTTCCTCCTTTTGTTCTTCACTCTCCTCATCATCTTTTTCATCCAATGAGCTCACAGTTTCATCAATTCCTTCTTCCATAGACTCCTGCAAAATATTAGTCTCTTCTTGGACAGCGGAGACTTTCTCAATAAACACATCAATATTGTAATTGTATTTATAATTATCATAGCAATATTTAAGGATAGCAAAAAAATTCAGGTCTATAAACTGAATCATCAAAATCTTCATACTTTTCAAACAAAGATTCAATTTCCTAAGCACCCTTAAAAGCAACAAATTATTCTATTCGTTCCACATCATAGTAATCATATATACCATTAGAATAAGAAGCTAAGGTTTCATTACCATTAAATTTGCATGAAAAGGGAAGATGTGGAGCGTTCATCCTAGAGCAACAAGTATAATCATATATAGAGCATACCTCTCGAGCATAGTAATGCAACACATGAATTTGATCCCATAACAATTTCCCTTTATGAGTCAAGTGATAATCCCTAAAGTATTCACGTTGATCCAATGTTACTCCCATTATATAGTTGAATGGGGTTTTCTCAGGATTATCAAAGTAGTGCGCTCATAATATCTTTCACATAACAAGCATCGAGGGTTTTAGAAGGTTCCCCGTCTCCATGAGTAGCAAGTACAACTAATTTTTTTTGGTGTTTCATGTTCCATATCCATAACTAAAGATATATAACAACTTAGAACTGGAAATAAAAACTACTTAGTGATAAAGCAACCAAGCACACACGAGAATATTCGCCCCACGCTATTACTCCCCGGCAACGGCGCCATAAAAAGGTCTTGATAACCCACAAGTATAGGGGATTGTTTGTAGCCTTCTTCGATAAACAAGAGTGTCGAACCCAGCGAGGAGCTAAAGGTAGAACAAATATTCCCTCAAGTTCTATCGACCACCAATACAACTCTACGCACACTTGATGTTTGCTTTACCTAAAACAAGTATGAAACTATTTTGCAAAAATAAAACTACGAGTACTTTGCGAGAATAAAACTACAAATAAATTGCAAGGTAATAAAAGTGGATAGCTTTTGTCAAAAAGAAAGTTATTTTTCCCTAGGCAATCGATAACAAGTACCGGTAATCATTCTTGCAATTTTATATGAGGGAGAGGCATGATCTACATACTTTATCGACTTGGATCATATGCACTTATGATTGGAACCCTAGCAAGCATCCGCAACTACTAAAGATCATTAAGGTCGTGAAACCCAACCATAGCATTAAGTATCAAGTCCTCTTTATCCCATTCGCAACAACCCACCTACTCGGGTTTAAGCTTATGTCACTCTCGCAACCCACCATTAGCTAATCATGAATTGCAACACCCTATGGTGGGGGGCCCTCACGTTTGCGCGACACGGAGGGCACCGTTGGACAACACCATAAATAAAATATACAATCATACCAACCAAGATCATGATTAACTCACAGGACAAAACGGATCTACTCAAACATCATAGGATAACCAAATATCATTGGGAAATAATATATGGAGTTGAGCACCATGTTTAAGTAGAGATTACAGCGAGGAGAAGAGGTGTTACACCGCTGCATAGAGGGGGATAAATTTGGTGTTGATGGTAGCAAGATTGTTGATTTAGATCATCGTCATGATCTCAGCCCCGATGGCACTCTGGCGCCACCGGGAGAGGGGGAGAGAGCCCCTCCTTCTTATTCTTCCTTGGCCTCCCCCTAGATGGGAGGAGAGTTACCCCTCTGGTCCATGGTCTCCATGGCGGTGGAGGGGCGGGAGCCCCTACGAGATTGGATCTCCCTCTCTGTTCTCTTCTGTTTCGCGTCCCCCAGATCTGGCCCTTCACGATTTCTTAAATTTCCGAAGATCCGTTACTCCGATTGCGCTGAAATTTTTACGCGATTTTTTCCATAAATATCTTTCTTGCGTTCAAAAGAAGGGCCCCAACTGACCTTCGAGGTGGGAATAAGACACCTGGGCGTGCCCTGGTGGGTTGTGGGCCATTTGCATTGGTTCCACGTCCCAAAAATCACATAAATTCCAAAATAATTCTCCATAAATTTTTCCCGCGTTTAGACTTCGTTTGATATGGATTTTCTGCGATACAAAAAACTAGCAACGAACAGGAACTGGCACTGGGCACGAGATCAATAGGTTAGTCCAATAAATCATATAAAAAGTTGGCCAAAACTGTATAAAAGTTGTATAATATTGGCATGAAACAATAAAAAATTATAGATACGATGGAGATGTATCAACCATCTTTATATCTCAAAACAATTACAAGGAACCAAACTTCTCATATATTCAATGATCTCCATGAAAGTTTTTATTATATCCCTCTTGAATACCCATCATATTAGGACTAAATTCATAACCTAAGAAAATTGCCATACCATCCTTAAGACCCTCAAAATAATATAAGTGAAGCTTGAGAGTTCATTAATTTATTCAGAATAAAACCACCGCCGTGCTCTAAAAGGATATAAGTGAAGCACTAGAGCAACTATCTAGCTTAAGAAATATAAGTGAAGCACATAGAGTATTCTAATAAATTCATGATTAATGTGTGTCCCTCTCAAAAGGTGTGTATATAAAGGATGATTGTGGGAAATGAAAAATCAAAGACGGATATAATACAACATGCTCCAAGCAAAACACATATCATGTGGTGAAGAAAAATATAGCCTCAAGTAATTTTATCGATGGATTGAAGACAAAAGAGGGGATGCCATCCGGGGCATCCCCAATCTTAGATGCTTGGTTGTCCTTGAATATTACCTTGGGGTGCCTTTGGCATCTCCAAGCTTAGGCTCTTGCCACTCCCTATTCCGTGGTCCAGCAAAATTTTACTCAAAACTTGAAAACTTCACAACACAAAACTCAACAGAAAACTTGTAAGATCCGTTAGTGAAGCAAATCAAATAGCCACTTTTAGGTACTGTTGTAAACTCATTCCAATTTTATATTGGTGTTATATATACTGTATTCTAACATCTCCATGGTTCATACCCCCCCGATACTTCCCATAGTTTCATCAAAATACGCAAACAACACAATGAAAACAGAATCCGTCAAAAACAGAATAGTCTATAGTAATCTGGACTCTAGAAATAATTCTGTAACTCCAAAAATTCCAAAAAATTAGGACAGTGTTGGCAATTTTTATATCAATCGTGTGTAAAAAATTCAGATCAAAATCATGCTTATGTGATTTTCTAAAATTCTAGAAATGAGTGCAAAATTTTCTGTTTTTCAGCAAAATCAAATCAACTATCACCATAGATCATCACAAAGGTCTTACTTGTTTCAAACCCTAAATATAACACTAAATACAATTATTATAGAAGTAACGTTGTATATTCTCATAAAAACGGAAAGTACAACTATTGGGTTTTCTCCAACAAGCGCTTTTCTTTAAAGCCTTTTAGCTATGCGTTGATAATTTTAATGATGCTCACATGAAAGACAAAAAATTGAAGCACAAAGAGAGCATCATATAGCATGTGAAAAATAAATTTAAGTCTAACATACTTCCTATGCATAGGCATTTTGTAAGCATACAAATTTTCAAGACAAGCAAAAACTAGCATATTTAAGGAAGAAAAAGAAACAATAGCAATCTCAACATAACGAGAGGTAATTTAGTAACATGAAGATTTCTACAACCATATTTTCCTCTCTCATAATAATTACATGTGGGATCATATTCAAATTCAACAATATAACTATCACATACAATATTCTCTACCTGATCCACATGCATGCAAAGTTGACACTCTTCCAAAATAGTGGGATTTTCATCAAATAAAGTCATGACCTCTCCAAACCCACTTTTATCAAAAATTACATAAGATTGAACACTCTCCAAATATGTGGGATTATTTTTACCTAGAGTTGACACTCTTCTAAACCCACTTTCAATATTATTGCAAATATATTCATCATGAGGCTTGAATAAATTTTCAAGGTCATAAGAAGCATCATCACCCCAATCATGATCATTGCTATAAATAGTGGACATATCAAAATTAGCATCCCCAAGCTTGGGGTTTTGCATATTATTAGCACAATTGACATTAATAAGATTTATAGTAACATCATTGCAATCTTGTTTTCCTTCAAGGGGCTATCAAGTGTGGGTGCAATAGCAATAATTTCATGTTTAACATAAGGAAGTATAGCAAGTTCATCTCCATAAGAATAACTAATATTGGCATCATGGCCATAAGAATAGCAAGCATAATGTTCATCAAGGGTGGATATCTCAATCAAATCAACAGAATCACAATTATCTATAGATTCATGCATATCATTATTTTCTTTTAAAGCAACAAACACTCTTTCAATAAATTCCTTAACATAAGCATTATGAGCATAGTTTTCATAGCAATATTTAAGTATGTCAAAAATAGATTTGTAGAGAGTAAATCATACTTTTCAATCAAATAAGTAACTTCATAATCACCCTTCAGAGCAACAAATTCTTCAATTTGTTCGATATCATAGTAATTATAAACACCTTTGGCATAAGAATATAGGATTTCATTATCATTACACTCACATAGGTAGGAAAGGTGTTTTTTAGGGTTCTCCGAGCAACAAGTAAAATCATAAATTTCACATAGGTTCAAAGCATAACATAGCAAATAATTTATTTGATTCCATAAGAGTCCCCCTTTTTGAGACAAACGATGACACACAAAATGAGAATGCTCATCTAATGCTTTTCCCTCAACTAATCTAGTTGGGGTTTCAGCATGAGCACATATGGATCAAAGATGATCCAAGTAGAAACTTTTAAGTGGATCCATATCAATTGATTTTTAGCAAGCAAAGATGCAAGCAAATAGAAAGCACATGGCAACACAAGCAAAGATAGCAAATGATAAAAAAAGCATACAGAAAGATGGCAAATAAAAAGGCAAATAGTTTTGTGTTTTTCTGAAAACGTTTTAGAAGTGGGGGAGGAAAATGAGAGGCAAATGGCAAGTAATGTATGTGCAAGAGACGAGAGTTTATGATAGGTACTTGGTAGGCTTGATGTAGAACCTCCCCGGCAAGAGCGCTAGAAATTCTTCCTGCTACTTCTTGAGCTTGTGTTGATTTTTCCCTTGAAGAGGAAAGGGTGATGCAGCAAATTAGAGATAAATATTTCCCTCAATTAAGAACCAAGGTAAAAATACAGTAGGAGGAAAACACAAGTCTCCAATAGATGCACTTGCACACAACGCGAAAAGGGGTTGTCAATCCCTTCACTGTCACTAGCAAGAGTGAGATCTGATAGAGATAGGTATAAAAGATAAGTAAAAGTGTAAAATAAAGTAAACATAAAAAATTCCAGTAAGGTATTTTTGGGTTTTTGGTTTTATAGATCTGAAAATAATATGATAGAAAATAGACCCCGGGGGGGCATAGGATTCACTAGAGGCTTCTCTCTTGAAGAAAGCATACGGTGGGTAAACAAATTAATGTTGAGAAATTGATAGAAAAGCACATAGTTATGACAATATATAAGGCAATGATCATGAATATAGGCATCACGTTCGTGACAAGTAGACCGACTCCTGCCTGCACTTACTGCTATTACTCCACACATCGACTGCTATCCAGCACGCATCTAGTGTACTAAGTTAACAAGAACGGAGTAACGTCTTAAGCAAGATGACATGATGTAGAGGGATAGATCCAATCAATATGGTAAAGAAACCATCCTTTTATCTTAATGACAGCAATACAAATACGTGCTTCGCTACCCCTACTGTCACTGGGTGAGGACACCGCAAGATTTAACCCATCACAAAGCACCTCTCCCATTGCAAGAAAAACCAATCTAGTTGGCCAAACCAAATCGATAGATCAGAGAGAAATACAAAGCTATCTTAATCATGCATAAAAGAGTTAAAAGAAGACTCAAATAATATTCATAGATAATCTGATCATAAACCCACAATTCATCGGATCTCAACAAACGCACCGCAAAAGAAGATTGCATTGAATAGATCTCCAAGAACATCGAGGAGAACATCATATCGAAGATCAAAGAGAGGGAAGAAGCTATCTAGCCACTAGTTATCGACCCGTAGGTCTATAGTAAACTATTCACACATCATCGGAAGGGCAACAAGGTTGGTGTAGAGGCCCTCCATGATCGAATCCCCCTCCGGCAGAGTGCCGGAAAAGGCTCCAAGATGGGATCTCGCAAGAAAAGAAGCTTGCGACGATGGAAACGTATTTTTGGTGTGCCCACTGATGTAAGGGGAATATTAGGGTATTTATGGAGCTGAGATTAGGGTTAGGGGAGTCCCGAGGGGACCACAAGCCTTGCCCCCCCGGGCGCGCCCCTAGGGCTTGTGGCCCTCTCTTGGATCCTCTAGCCTCCTCCCGAAGCTTCGTGGTTGTCTTCTGGTCCAAGAGAAATCCTCAAAAATATTCATTCTGTTTGGTATTGATTTTTTGTAGAAGACAAAAACAAGGAAAAAACAACAACTGGCACTGGGTACTAGGTTATAGGTTAGTCCCAAAATTATATAAAATAGAATATTAATGCATATAAAACATTCAAGATGGATAATATAATAGCATGAACAATAAAAAATTACAGCTATGTTGGAGACATACAAGCCTTGGAATTTCATGAGGACATGACTACCTTGGATACGACCAAAAATATTCAATATATGCATATTTGTGAGGTGATTTCTGATACAAACTATTCAATAATTTATTTATGTTATTCAGGAATAAAACATTCACCGATTTTTGTGTCATTCCTAATTGCAGGTGTATTCGACACTCGTACAAACCATGTGTGAAGATAAAGAAAAGGGAGATGATTAAGTGTCGTTCAAGAAGTTCTCTCACGTCACTTTTGGCCCAAAAGAAGTTAGAGACCAAGTCTCCCACATTCTGGACTTAGATTCAGACTACATAGACATATCTGACTTCAAATGTTCGGACTCCGAACTAGGTGATTTTTTTGTTGGAAAGCTTATCTCGTGTACTTTCCAACCAAATTGGATTCACCTTCAAATTCATTCGTAGCATGCAGATATAGCTGAAACGGTCCAACGCTGCAGCAAAATCCGAGTCAAACTACTAGTCCAAAGATGTTGCGTGTCCTCCACTTGGGCACTTGGGCCTTGTATGCCCTAGGGTTAGTTTTATGCTGCCTTGGATACCTCCCACCTCCTTGGCCACCACCGCTTGCACCTATATAAATAGATCAATTTAGTAGCTTTTTATAGGGATTTGTTTAGTTAAAAGTTAGCCAACGCAACTTCGTGTACTTCATTTGTGTCCAATGATCAGACCAAGAGCGCTTTCGGATTCCCACTTTTATCAAACTCCATATATACTCGCATATTCAGATTGCATTATCATATTCTTACTTGCTTTTTGACTGCATGCACAAATAGACCTTCGTGGTCAGGCTGATTGTGCTTCCGGCATCGTCAGTAACCTCAGGAAATTGGTTCAGCGATTGCTAAGGAGCAACGTCGCTGCATGTTTGTAGTCGGATCATCAAAGTCACCTTCATCAAATCAATAGTTATCATCTCATCGAAAGATTTGGGAGACCCCGCCTCTATCAAGTGGTATCAGTTTTCAGGTTGCTCAGTGAGAATTCAAGTTATCCCTGGATTAGATTTATTTTCTTACCTATTATCCAAGAAAAAAACAATAAAAAGTTAGATATGTTCATCTTTTATCCAAGCCAGTCTGATCCTTTGCAATTTTTCTTCTCAATGCTTGCATAGTTGAATTATTTGTTGCATCATCGTGTCGAGTTGCTGGTCTTAGTGCCTAGTTCATGCAGAGTTTTGAGTTCTGTTTACATTAGGCACGTCACGGCTGCATCATAATCCTTCCAAGGTCGACCACCGCCATCCATCAGTTTCGACCACACGGTCTCCATTGTTCATTGTCATAATCACACTTGAGGTCACTTGCATCTCCGCTTGATCCAATCTGCATCTTATCTAGTTTGTTTTGGAAAGAGAAAAAAAAGGAGAGAGAAAAGAGTAAAAAAAGAGAGAAAAAGAGATAAGAAAAAAGTAAAAAAAAGTGAGAGAAAAAAAGAGAGAAGAAAAAAAGGAGAAATTTCGGATCTATCTAGACTCAATCTCGTACCTGAATTCGGATTGGAATCTGTTTTGCACAGTGTTCACTAAAACAGGCATATCTTTCTCATAGGAAGTCCGTTTTGACTCCACGAGTACTCAAATTAAAGCTAGCAACGAGCTACATTTGAATAGTTGCAAAAGCTTCTTCAATATTTGACACCTCAAAATCGGCTTTTAAATAGGTCTTTTTTCCCTTTGAAGTTCGCGAACACAGTTTGTTACAGCTTTTCAGACTAGTTTTAGAATTTTTGCCTCCTCATCCCAACTCAGAATTGTGTGATTTTTTTGCGTTGGAAATTATAAGTCAGTAGCATTCTTGAGGAAAATTATAAGAAAATTAGCACAAATGTTTCTAGAGGAAAGCTGGAGATAGATTGTTTGGTATATCTTGCTTGGCGGTTGTTTCTCATCATTCTCTTTACTGCCAATGTGATCTTCGCTTATATCTTGCTGTCCAGAGCTACTTCATATACTTTGGTGCTGCTAGTTGTGCTACCCCATGACATCATTATTCTAGGCTCACGTCTCTAGTCCTGTCTAGCCTAGGACCAGCACAATACTATCGTTGAGCGTATATTCAACATTGCATCTATGAATTGATTATTGCTAATCTTTTACTGTCCTATATTCAAGCCTTCCAAGCTCCACATATGTATGTTCCCCTGGCAATCGCTTTACTCGATCTTCAGAGTTATTTGACACCGCTGGTTTTATCTCACCACCCGCTGCATGGTAAGAACTTGTAAGATATCGATATTTGCTCAACTATGAGCGCTTTACCACCACATCCTAGTAGTTCATTGGAACATTATTCTTGAATTTTGATTATTGTTCCTACTAATCATGATAGGTTCCGCAGATAGAAGTTCTTGGACAACGGACACATCTTCACCACCATGAGAGGTGTGACACCACATACAAGCATATGGTCAGGTTATCTCTTTACCGCCATTTGAGGGTAGATTTAATCCTGCCATTTATCTTGCTTGGGAGCTCGAGGTAGAACAATTTTTTAATAGACATGATTTTTCTAAACTTGAGAAGGTACGAGCTGCCACTCGAGAATTTACTGGTTTTGCTTCCGTTTGGTGGAGTATGTATCGTAAGAAGTACATTGATAATCAACCCAAAACTTGGAAAGATTTGAAAGCTATAATGAGACATTAGTTTGTTCGTGCTTATTATCATCGTGAATTGCTTCAAAAATTGGAGCAACTAAAACTAAAATAAGTCAGTAACATATTTAATGCTTACTACCAAGAGTTCAATTCTTATATGCATCATTATGACATAGAAGAATCTGAGGATGATACAATGAATATATTTTTTGGTGGTTTGAACCATGACATTCGTGCAAAATTTCAATATTTTCCTCGTTGCATTACTGGTATGTATGTTCGGGCTTGTAACTTTGAGAGATAGATACATGAGTATGCGTTGGGTGAGTACAACAATAACTATTTAAGTTCATGCTCACCAACACAAGTTGTTTCCTCCACCGTTGCACCTACTAGAGTGCCCACACCTCGTGTTGTTAGTAGGGATGAAAACGAAGCGGAAACGGACGGAACTGGGTGCTACCATACTTGTTTTCATACTTTTTTGCAGAAGCGGAAACGAATATAAAAAACCCAGAAATGAATACGACAACAGATACTACCGAAAACAGACGTGGAGCAAATATAGAGAGGATACATAAACGGAAGTGGGCGTTGATCGAAACTTAAAAACCCATTGATTCACAGATAAATAAACACAAAAACAAACAAAATTAATGAAAGGATACCATGGCTACAAAATAATATTATTATGTTAGCAACTTAATGTAGTGTGGTAGAATTACTGGACAATTGCGCATAAGGTCTATTTGAGTACGTATGTGGTAGTAGAAGTTGGGCCTCAAATGATCCATTCTACTCATTGTGTCATAGTGTGTTGTTCGGTGGTTGGGCTATATAGCAGCCATAGGCCCATACTAAAAATGGAAATTCCAAATGTACGGAAACAGAAAGTTCCATTTCCATGTATGTTCCACCGGAAAACACCGTTCAGTTTTTGTATCCGTTTCCGCATAAAAAGTTCCATTTTCATATTTCCTCTCTATTTTCATTTTTCCTCCGAAAAAGCGAAAAGTTTCCACTCCATTTTCATCCCTAGTTGTGAGCACGACATCATCTCAAGTGTATGGTGCATTGCCATCGTTTGTACCTACATAATTTGCATCGTTGCGACAAGGTGACAATAAAGGTATTGATGACACAACTTCACATGATAATGATGCATGCCTAGTTGACTTGAATACATCATCTGTTGTGTTACATGTTGATTTGAGCACTACACATATTTTAGAGAATATTGTTACTATTATATATGAATGTGCCATGTGATGAAACAACCGAAATATCAGCAATTTTGAGTGGACCAATTGAATTAATTGTTGATAATAATGTTTGCAATAATATTGAAAGTGGGTTTGGAAGAGTGTCAACTTTAGGAAAAAGAATCCCACATATTTGGAGAGTGTTCAATCTTATGAAATTATTGATAAAAGTGGGTTTGGAGAGGTCATGAATTTAGTTAATGTTAATCCCACTCTTTCCAAAGATTATAAATTTTTTATGCATGTGGATCATAAAGAGAATATTGTTTATGATAGCTATATTGTTGAATTTGAGTATGATATTAAAAGAAATTATTATGAGAGAGGAAAATATGGTTGTAGAAATTTTCATGTTACTAAATCACCTCTCTTTGTGTTGAAACTATTAATGGTTCTGTCGATGTTCTGTATACGGGGTACCCAGACATGCCTGCATGCGACCCGCGGCGTGGCACCATCGACGGCCTAGTACGGCCAAGTTTCGACATCAACAACTCAAGACCCTCGCGAGGCGGACGGCACCAAGACCTCCGAGGGGATCATCCTCCTCAGGCTGACTCCCGAGGTGCGGATTTTTCCATGCAAGGCTCACCTCACGAGGTTTGGGTGACGTGAGCCATGATGATCGAGGCCAGGAGGGCGCCAGCGGGCGCAGTGTACCAGTTTCCTCTTTGATGCAAAGGAGGCAAGCAGCAGACGCAGAGTCCCGAGGAAGCAGCCAAAGGTTTCCATTCCTGTGCAACAAGACCAAGACTGCCAGGACGATAGGACAGAGGTCATCGCCGAGCCCACCGCGGCGTCACAACTAGAGGCTTTTGTAGGCAAAGACCACTTTAGTCAGGATAAGATGTACTTGTTGTCTCCCTTCAGATTTGGCCATTGTGGGATCCCTTCCCGCCTCCATTCGGGAAGAGGTCCTGGAGCATCAAGGCGGGCTCACGCTGCATCGTCCGGCGGCGGTTCGCTTCATCCGCGGTCTTCTCCGCGAGAAACATGACGTCCTCGATCTGCTGCTGAAGGGAAGACAGGTCGGCACGAGCAGAGGCCAAGGCGGAGTCAGAGGAGGTCAGAACTTCCTTGGCAGCTCTCTCACGCTGCTCCACAGATTCCAGCTTTTTCTTCAAGGCGGTGGTCCTGCCCTCAAGCTCGGCCTCCAGGAGCTCCAACTTCAGGCGATATTCGTCCACAAGAGCTGCGCAAACCCCCGCCAGCTTCTGATTGACCTCCAACTGAACCTTGGCCTCCTGGGCGGCAACGACATCCTCAGTAGTGGCCCCCTGACGCTTCCTCACCTCCAGTCATTCAAGATCCAGGCTGCGCTCCACAGTGTCCAGCGCCAGCTCTTCCTTGCGTTTCTAGATTTCCACCTCGACAGGAAGCGCTTCTTCTGGTGATGCAGCCAAGGCGGTCATGCGCGCTTCAACCTGTCTCTCAAGGGCAGCGTTTGAGGCCTGGAGTGCCCGCTCGCGCTTCTCAGCTGCCTCGCGATGACAGTCAGCGTCCTTGGCCTCCTCCTGAGCCCGGGCGCAAGCTGCGCGAGAAATTGCAAGGGATGCTGCAGCACTGGCGCTTGCTTGCTCATGATGAAGGCGCCCAAGGTTGATGGCAACCTTCAGTTGGTGCCATTCGCGCGCCAGGCGAAGATCCTCCATCTCCAGGCGGGCGTCGACGTCAGCAAGCTCTCCTCCAAGTCGAAGCAATGCACACATCACCTGGCGAAACAACTCATGGCGGACAATGCTGCGCCCACACGCGAACTCCAGCGCACGACCAGGCCCTTCCTCCATGTTGGGGGCTGACGGAGGGGCATGGAGCGTCTTGCCTGCCTCCTGCGGGGGGCTTGGAGGCGCGGTCCTGCTGCTTGAAGACGAGGCCAATGCCGATGGTCCCAACCGTCGGCGGTGGCTAACGGAGGGGCCCTTGGCGCGCCTCCTGCACCCCAGACTAGGCCGCGAAGCAAGGATGATGGAAGCTCAAGGCTGCGGCCCCCCAGCAATGCGTCAGCCGCTTGGATTTTCCCCGTGCCTTGCACTGGAGTCGGGCACGGGGGGCTTGGAGTCAGGAGTGGGTCGGGGGCCCCCGGAGGACGCCTCACCTAAGGTCTCGTTGCCGCAGCCGAAGTGGTCCTGCAGAGCCTTGGTCAGGGAAAGACGCGACATGCAAGAATTTACTGGAATAAGGTACTTACTCATCCATGGCTATGTACTTCCTCTGCTTCAGCGGCCGGTAGGCGTCACCATTGCCGCTCGGAGACCCTTTCCTCTTGCGGAGTGCTTCAAGATTCAGGCGAAGGCAGTCGGGCTTCGAGGAGCGATCCTTGGGCGGCAGCCTCAGGAGCTCCAAAAGGCACCTGCCCCTCAGCCAACGCCTCAGGACCACTCGCCCGAGCCTTGGTGGCGGTCGCCTCAAGGGCATCGGGTCGCGCCAGACCCATGGTGGCCCCTTCCTGGGCCCTCACCAGGACCTCAGGAGCATCGGCCTCTTGGGCAACCGGCGGTGCCTGATCCCCGCAGGTCGTCCTGGTGGTACCCGGTGGCGTGCGCCCCCCGCGTACACACTCAGGGCATGCTCCATGGGGTTGAGAAGCAAGGGAGCCACAAGGATAGTATTCTCGTGAGGCCCTTTGAGCCGTGCTGAGCACAGCCCCCACTCATCGAAGAGGGGCATCTACTTCACGAAATCGACCTTGTTCGAGCACCGGTACTGGAGGCAGCCCTCCCCTGGATGCGCGGAAGGCTCTGGGTCGCCCTTCAGAAGCACGAGCACCATGCACAGTGCCGTGGAAGGAAACACAGACACTTGGAGCCTCGTGGGGTCCTTGGCGCTGGTGAAGGACCACATTGGGCGCGAATGGCGTTGGAGCATGGCGATGCGCCACCAAATGAATTCCCGCACCACCATCGCCGCCGTCATCTCGAGCTTCTTCAGCCTGGTCAATCAAGTCCAGACACAGGCAAGCTAATGGTTGATAGTCTTCACGTGCCCCAGCCGGAGCTGGGCACCACTGGTGCTCGAGGGGTCAGAAGCAGGGGGCTGCGCGTGCCAGCGTCTACAAACAACCACTGCTTCTGGAACCCCTCCGCATCCGGCAAGATCTCGTAGTCGATCCCCGAGCCGGCCGTCGCCGCAACGGCCTGGAAGGCCATGCACCCCGAGCGCTGGCGGGCGTTGACCAGACGAAGCAAGAAGAAATGGCGAAACAAGGCTACGGAAGGAGCGATGCCGACCATGGCTTCGCAAAGGAAAGCGAAGACAGGAAGGAGGATGATGGATCAGGGATCCAGGTGCAGCGCGTGGATCTGGTAGTGCGAGATTATGGAGTTGAAGAAAGGGGAGAAAGGAGGAATCAGGCTCGCAAAGAGGGCGTGAAGATGGATAGGGATCTCGGTGACGCTCATGTCAACCGTGGACCAAGAGGCAGGCTGGGCAATCGTCGCCTTCCACTCAATAGAATCAGCTGCAAGAGCTGGGCGGACCTTGGCCAGCCCCTCTCGGTTAATCACTGTCGACCACTCGAGAGCAGGTTCCAAGACCGGCAGGGATTCGGCCTGATAACGGGACTTCCCCTTCTTCTTCCTCTGCTGCGGGGCCATGGCGGAAGCAAGGAGGGGGAAAACGCTGACACCGGATCCGCGAGAGGGATTGCAAGTTGGGGGAGAGAAGTAGCCAAGGCTAAGCGCGACAATCAATGGAGCCAGACTGCACTAGCAACGGGCGGCCGCCAGGCCTGGCAGATTTCAAGGCAGTGTGGGGAAGTGGAGATGCCCACGTCCCATCAATCGCCATGCGCCACCCAAGGCCGCAGGCAGTTGAGGCCCTTGGCACTCCTCACTTGCCCTTTGGCTTCGCCTAGAAGCCAAGTCCGAGCGCGCCTTTGGCCCGAGGGCTACTGTCGGCTTTCTAGATATGGGGGTACTCAGACTTGCCTGCCCGTGGCCCGCGGCGTGGCACATCGACGGCCTGGTACGGCCCAGTTTCGACACGAAAAACTCAAGACCCTCGCGAGGGGCCAAGCCTCGCGAGGCGGATGACACCAAGACCTCCGAGGGGATCAGCCTCCTCAGGCTGGCTCCCGAGGAGTGGAGATTTCCATGCAAGGCTCACCTCGCGAGGTTCGGGTGATGTGAGCCATGACGATCGAGGCCAAGCGGGCGCCAGCGTGTGCAGCGTACCGGTTTCCTCTTCGGTACAAAGGAGGCAAGTAGCAGGCGCGGAGTCACAAGGAAGCAGCCAAAGGTTTCCATTCCCGTGCAACAAGACCAAGACCGCCAGGATGGCAGGACGGAGGTCATCACCGAGCCCACCACAGCGTCACAACCAGAGGCTTTTTTAGGCGAAGAACACTTTAGTTACGATAAGATGTACTTGTTGTATCCCTTCAAATTTGGCCGTTGAGGGATCCCTTCCCGCCTCCATTCGGGAAGAGGACCAAGGCCACTATAAATAGGACCTAGCCCCCACCAAGGAGGTGGATCGGATCCATTCCACCCTCACCATCTCACCAGCTTACTTAGCCCAAGAACAAACCTCCTGAGGTTGTTCTCCACTTTACTAGTTCTTCCTCCGCCCCTCGAGGCAAATCCACCACAAAGCAGGAGTAGGACCGCAAGGTAGCTTGAACCTGGGTAAATTGCTGTGTCCCATTTCCTTTGAGGCAACACGTTAGGCTGTGAGATTAGTGAATCAGCAGACTGGGGAGAGTGAGATCTTCGCACACACCGCAGAGTTTGAACCTCTCAAGGGTTTGTGGAACCCGTAATCCGACAGCTTCCTTCTTCCTATTTGCATATGCTAGAAATTGCTTGTCTTGATAATTTGTTTTCCTATTAAATGCCTATGAATAGGAAGTATGTTAGACTTAAATGTGTTGTTCACATGTTTTATGATGCTCTCTTTGTGTTTCAACTCTTGTCTTTTATGTGAGCATCATTAGTATCCCAAACCTATCTTAATGGCTATAAGCAACTAGCTTGTTCGGAGTGTTGGAAATGTGCCCTAGAGGCAATAATAAAGTGGTTATTATTATATTTCCTTGTTCATGATAATCGTTTATTATCCATGCTATAATTGTATTGACTGGAAACTCAAATACATGAGTGGATGCATAGACAACAACATGTCCCTAGTGAGCCTCTACTGGACTAGCTCGTTGATCAAAGATGGGCATGGTTTCCTAGGCATTAACACGAGTTGTCATTTGATAACGGGGTCACATCATTAGGAGAATGATGTGATGGAAAAGACCCAAACTATAAATGTACCATATGATCATATCAAGTTTATTGCTATCGTTTTCTGTATGTCAAGTATTTGTTCCTATGACGATGAGATTATGCAACTCACTTACACCGCAGGAGTACCCACTACTAGGGAAACACCTAGCAGTAGCGCTACTAATAAGGCGCTACAGCTAACACTTAGCAATAGCGCGTTACTACCCGCGCTACTGTTATAGCTACTTAGCAGTAGCGCTTACCGTACAAGCGCTACTTCTAATCTAACAAGTAGTAGCGTCTTTCGCGCCCCGCGCTACAACTATTCTGTTTTACATTTTTTTATTTTTACACCGCGCTACCATTTATACGCCGTTATACAAATTTTGATATAGTACCAATTAAGAGGTTGTTAAATCATTATTTCCATGATGAATTAATATATCATTGTGAGGAAGAAACTTGGATTTGATTCATTTGGATGAATCAAAAGTTGAATTAGGACGACGATCCTACTAATTCAACTTTTAGTCACTTTTGATCCATCCACATGAATCTAATCCGCGTTCCTTCCATCTATGATATAATAACTAATCATGATCATAATAACAAATCATCATGATAATCATGATCAACATCATCATCATATTAATATAAAAACTCTTGCATCATATCATCACCAACAACACTAGCTAATAATCATTATAGTCATTACCACCAACACTATTTAATCATCATAATCATAGTGTAGCTATCTAATCACCACCAACACTAGCTAATAATAATCATCATAGTCATTCCCACCAACACTAGCTATTTAATCATCATAGTCATAGTGTAGCACATCATAATCTTCAAACTCATTCTAGCTAGCTAATCACTCATGCTGCTCTCTCTCTCAGGTAAAATAGCAAAAAACATGTATAGCACTCCCGCTTCATCATATTGAAGAATGCAAGTGAACCCGTCTCCTAATTGTGGGCCGCGCTTCTGATTGCTGCCCCCTAGTACATCTCTGCTGCGATCCTTCACAATTTTGCTCAAGTCTTTGACTATTAAGACTTGCTCACTTCGAGAAATCTTGAATGCACTCATGTGCAATGTAGGATGTCTTGGTCGTAAGCTAACCATTGTCACGCGACCATTAGGCTTGATCCAACGAGGAACAACACTCATCAGGAGTCCCTGTTGAAGAACATCGTAGTAACATACTTAGCAATGAAGTTTAGCTTAAATATAATCTATGCAAAAGATGCACTGATGAGGATAAATAGTAAAAATCTTACCATCTTTCCTAAATAGATGTGACCATAGTTCAATACGCACACTAGTGGTCGCACATTTGAGTACTAATATCTCGAAGTCCAGGAAAATAACCTGTCTTGATAGTATCAAGATCCTCAAGCCATGAAACATAATGACCTATCTCCTCGCAGTTTACTTCAGCCCCGGGACAGTAGTAGGTCCTGTCTACCAAGTGATGGACATGTTTGCTTGAATGGAAATAAGCTTTCAATAGAAATTAGTTGTAAACTATTTTTAAATAAACAATATAAATTACTTAATAAATATGGTTGAGAAACTCACATAATGGTAGAACTGGAGGCGTCTGCACATCGACCCAGATGTCGATATTACCTTCAATTTCATCTTATCAAAGGTGATAACCATATTAAGCTCAAATGCATAAGCCTTGCATAGTGCTCTCCAATTTTTGCATTCAAAATATGAGTAGGTGTATGCATTGTATAATTTTGCGGCAAAAGTATAACCATGCTCGGTCCTCAAGTGAACTCTATTTACCTCCATACTTTCCATAGTACTGAAACCAATCTTATCCAAGACATAGATTCTTGCATGACAGGGGATACGCTAGTAGAACTGTAAAATATTAAAATTATAAGTTGAAGCAAAAAAAGCAGAAGTAGCACAAGACATGCTTAATTACAAAAAAAAGACTTGTCGTTGTGACTTACCGTATCCACTTCGAAGTTCTCATCCAGCACGATGTTGAAGCGCCTACCACCAACTAGGTGAAGCCTATCGCACATGTCACCCTCATCTTCACAGTATTCGCATGTACCACATTCCCTTTTGTCGTCAAACATTTCCTATATATGTTCATATTTGAAACATTGAAAATCAGTCGAAGGCACCAGGAAACTTAACACACAGATCACTATTACTCTATATGCAATGGGTTGACTTTAGGTTTGTCAAGTCTTCCTTCCTAAACTCTCATCTCACGTATATGGTAGGCACTCCCTCTCTGATATTGCGACCATCGGTGATGGTCGCCACTCCTCCTTTCCCTAGTGCATTACAAATATCTAGCACAAGGAAAAGAAGGAGAAGCGACCCCCATGACAACAGTCGGCATTCTGCTTCTCTCATATATGGTGGACAATCCCTCACCGATTTCAACCGTCGATGATGGTCGCTACTCCTTCTTCCCCTAGTGCATAACAAAGGTCTAACACAAAGAGAAGAAGGAGAAGTGACCCCCACGACAACAGTCGACATTCTTCTTCTCTCATATATGGTGGAGACTCTCCCTCATTGGTTTTTTGAGTGTCATGTATGAAGCCCCGACAAACTTAAAGTTAACTCGAAATGTCATATAGTTCTCATTCTAGCAAATTTGGAGGACTCGATATTTCCTACATATTCTAGCACAAGTCATACTTAAATTCACAGAAAAATCCGGCATGACCTTTGCTAAAATAGGACATATCGAGCGCCTGAAATTTGCCGGAACGGAAATGAATCAACACTCCAGCAAAACATAGGCCACTCGGAAATGAATCAACACATCGCATATGAGCATAAACTTGTGCTCATTGCATTTCAATGGTTCAATATTGACAAAAACATTTCAATACATGTTATAACCCGAACATTTCATTTGGTTAAGAAGCATAACTAAGTACCCTAGTTCTACTCTATTCAACACTGAGGAGTGGAGAAGGAGGACGTGGACTTTTAGCTCACCGTCTCGGAGTGGAGAAGGAGACACGACTCTATAAAGCCTGCATATTCCACCGAGTAAAATTTTAATTAGATCATGAAATATCATATATCATTCTTTGATGACAAAGTGATAATGACATAACTTGAACTAGTACTATTAATTCAACTAGTTCAACTAAGCACTTACTAAAAATGAACTAGTTCTATTAACTTTCTTACTAAAAATAAACTAGTTCTACAGTAAATTTTTAATCAGATCATCAAATCTCAAATACCTAAATTTTCTTACTAAAAATAAACTAGTTCTATTAATTTAACTAGTTCAAATAAGCACTTACTATAAATAAGAATAATTAATTTTCATACTAATTCAACTAGTTCTATTAAGAACTTCCTAAATAAACTATTTCTATTAAACACTTACTAGAAAACAG